>NC_085869.1:8771272-8773772 GCF_034702125.1 Engraulis encrasicolus | reverse complement strand
ACCCACCTGCATGTATAGATATCATAACTGCTTAGGTGGACAAGTAATGACTCGTGCAGTGAGTTAAATTACAATGTGTGAAATTCAACACATGCAATTTGCAGCTGCCATAGTTAGGTTCTGCTTCCTATCTACAAATGCACTGTTTCCAGTCAAAAATGGCTGTCTTCTAACAGAATCATTTGCAATACATCATAATTTTTTTTTTAATTCACATGTGTTTTCATGACAAGTGATGAAGTATTACTTTACAGTCCAGCATGCATATTTCAAAAAGTGAAAGCTCTTTCACAGCACAGCATTTCTCCCAACTCTCTGTCCCTCCCCAGTTAAAACACAAATGCAGCACTACTACCTCCAGTGCAGAATTGAAATTAGTCTGGAATCATGCACAAATCATAGACAGCATAAATGTGTAGCTTTGTTATACTGCCATGCTTTGTGATGTAGACAATGTTCTGCTTTACTCACCCTGCCCTGCCATGCCAAATTCCCATATTACGGTACACATTGATTACCCCCCCCCCCCCCCCCCCCCCCCCCCACACCCCCCCCCCCACACCCCCACCCTTTGAAATAGGCCCTACTTGTTTTTGCACCTGTTTTTGGAAATTATCGTCAAGTTATCGTTATCGTGAAAATTCTAAAAATTATCGAGATAACTTTTTTTGCCCATATCGCCCACCCCTAACGCACGCACACACACACACACACACACACACACACACACACACACACACACACACATCAACAGGAGAGACAGGGTAACACACACACACACACACACACACACACACACACACACACACACACACACACACACACACACACACACACACACACACACACACACACACATACACATATATAATATAAGGACTACAGATGAAAATTCGCCTGTGGCTATAATCTGGCTCAATTATATGTGTATGTGTGTGTGTGTGCGCGCGTGCGTGTGTGTGTGTGTGTGTGCGCGTGCGGGTGTGTGTGTGTGCGCGTGCGCGCGTGCGTGTGTGTGTGTCAGGTGCATGAGAGCAGTGCGTTAGATCTGGCAGCAGAGGATTGTGGGAGGCTGCCGTGTGTGAAGACCCTCCTCCAGCTTGGAGCCGACGTCAACGCATGCGATGACAACGGTGAGCAGCAGCAGCACCTCAGCGATGACAAAAACATCACCACTGACATACTGATATAACAGATTCAGTGATGGCAAAAACATAATCACTGTGAGGTGTACTAAACTTTGTATTAGTTTTTGCTGCTACTAAGTATTGTACCCGAAACACAATTTCGTTGCCTTTTTGACAATGACAATAAACTCTTGATTGATTGATTGATTGATAGCTGCACCTGCAAACCTTCCTGTCCAGGGACTACAGATGAAAACTGTCCCTGTCAAATAAACAATAAATAAATAAATAAAATAAAATAAACAAAGATTCAAGGTAGTGATGGCAAAATGAAGCTTTTTGAAACTTTGAAGCTTTCATTGGAATTGGTTCGAAAAATGGTTCGAGCTTTGAATCGATTCAAACTCTATGATGACATCTGCTGGCAAAAACGTTGAATTGCAGTTTTAACCAAAAATCGCTCGAATAAATAAATGTAGGGCCTATTCTTGAAAAGAGAAAAAAAACGATTGCCTTCACGTTTGGTTTTTGATCACAAGTTAATGGGTTTCATCGTGTATTTTAGTCACTGAACTGTGACAATAGACTAAGCCTACTCATGGGCATAAAAATCTCTTAACGATTTACCAGGTTACATTGCAAAACTGGAATATTTTATCCTGGAAAACCGTTTACAAATATTTATAAGACACGTCAGTAGAATTCTATAATGGACGCCGCTAATTCCATCTATCTTCAAATGAGTGGCAAACTCATTTCAGTGACTAGCCTAGACCAGGGATTGAACATGGGACCTAATGTATGAGAGTGCAGCACCTTAACCACTACACCACAGGTCAGTCTCCACATCAGCATGAAAAAACAAGTAATCTAAAACAGTTGAAGATGGGCGGACTTACAAATCACTGTATAGGCCTAATGGCGGTTTACTTTTAACTGCTACATTTTAAAAGGGCAAATTACAGTGGCCGTAGAGCACACTTTCCTTGATTCTGCTTTTATGGCGCTGCGTTGAATTATTCCGACTACAATCCCGCAATCGCACACAACTCTTGAAGCAACTTCGACCCTCTGTGCTTCGATGCGCAACCCTTTCAATTCCATCTCGAGTCATCACGTGACTTTCAAAGCTTCAAACGTCACTAATCATGTGATCAATGCACAACGAATCAAGCTTTGTTTTGTTTTGCTCTGTTTTTTTTCAATTACTCGAAACACACTCCGAATCAGGGGAGTCAGAGGGCCATCACTAATTCAAGGTGTGCAGGCCACCTCCTCCATTCTACTAAAAACATCATCACTGACATGCTGGTTACAGACTCACCGATGAGAAAAACATCATCACTAACCTCAGTGATGAGAAAAACATCATC
>NC_085869.1:8738772-8766272 GCF_034702125.1 Engraulis encrasicolus | reverse complement strand
ACACACACACACACACACACACACACACACACACACACACACACACACATATAGGGCGTCTCCCTCAGTGCTGTATGCTGCTGTCACCTCGAGAACCCCGCACTGTAGGCACACACACACACACACACACACACACACACACACACACACACACACACACACACATACACACACACACACACACATACACATATAGAGCGTCTCACTCAGTGCAATATGCTGCTGTCACCTTGAGAGCCTCACACTGTAGGTACACACATACAAACACACACACACACATATAGGGCGTCTCCCTCAGTGCAATATGCTCCAGAGCCCCGCACTGTAGGTACACACATACACACACACACACACACACACACACACACACACACACACACACAGAGCGTCTCACTCAGTGCAATATGCTGTTGTCACCTCCAGAGCCCCGCACTGTAGGCACACACACACGCACAAACACACACATACATATGCACGCGTACACACACACACACACACACACACACACACACACACACACACACACACACACACACACACACACACACACACACACACACACACACACACAGAGCATCTCGCTCAACACAATGTGGTACGGTTATCATCAGAACCCCGCACTGTAGGCACACTCTCTCTCTCACACACACACACACACACACACACTACACTATTGTACTGTCCCCTCAACAAAACATGATCTCTCAGAATTCCGTGGAATGGACACAGATTTTTGGGACACGAAATCCGTGTCAGTTTCACGGATTTGGCCAAATTTTTTTTTTCGTGAGTCAATCATGAAAAACAGTTCTGTGTCCAGGGGCCCGGAATTTTGGCAAAATCTGTGAAACTTGACATGGATTTCGTGTCCCAAAGATCTGCGTCCCAGCCACAGAATTCTGAGAGATCTGGCTGGTTCCCTAATCTACGCTTCTCTACTATTTTTCTACTCTACTCCTCTACTCTACTCTACTCTACTCTATTAGACAGGCTGTGCCCTCCTAGTGACGCAACACCTTCAGCGTTGCTGCAAGTCTCGAAGAGATTTGAAAGTCGATGATAATCAGGCTACTACTCTACTCTACTCCCCTACTACTGTACTCTAATCAATTCTAATCTTCTCTACTCTAATCAATTTTAATGTACTCCACTCTAATCTACTCTACTGTACTGTACTCCATTCTAATCTCTATTCTCTTCTCTATTCCAGAGAGTGTGCGCCGTGCGATTCTGGAGTAGAGGTGTTGTTGTCTCAACTCGAGCGGCGATTGGGTCGTAATCCTAATCTGGATTGTGCGGCGCAGTCGGAGGTTCTGGAGAAGGCCTTGGCTCTGCTGGACATCTCGGAGGCCTGCTGTGCGAGGCCGGGATTCGACCAGGGCCTCAAGTCGGCCGCGAGCCGCACCAACCCCCCTCTCCCCGCCTCACACCCCGCTCAGCAGATCAGGCAGAGATTACACGACGAGCGCAACCAACCATGCGCACTCACACGCCTGTGCAGGTAACACACGCACACACACACACACACATGCTCGCACACACACAACACACCCCCATACACATCCATCTCTGCTGGTCAATACAGTTTACAATACAGCCTATGTCTGTAAAGCAGAGTAAAGCAGTGCAAATTTTACCCCATTATACCCCAAAGCTAGCAATTAACATTGAGTCCCATGAGACCAGCTGGCAGCTAGCTGGTCTCATAGAACTCAATGTTAACTGCTAGTTTGGAGGTAAAATTTGCACTGCCATACGCAGGGAGCGGTTGAAAGTACAAGAGAAATGTAAAACTCAATCATTTAAAAGTAAAGTAAAAGGGAGGTGCAATATGAGCTTATGTCCAAAAATGGTACAGTATCACTTTTAAGTATTTCTTGTTTCTGAATGAGCCGTGCTGTGTGTCTGCAGGCGGTTTCTACGGCGACAGCTAGCCACGCCCCTGGAGGACAGCGTAGCCTTGTTGCCCCTCCCCCCTCGCCTCCAGGACTTCCTGGTTCCAGAAGTCAGCTTCCTGCGACGACCCAGCTGGGACCGCCTAAGACGCAGCCCTGACCTATCACAGCCCAGCTCACCACAACCTGACGAATCACAACCTTCCTCACCACAACCTGACGAATCACAGCCCTCCCTAGCCACAACCTGACCAATCACAGTCCAGCAAAGGCAAAGCGCAGTAGCTACACATTTTGTCGAAACTGAATTTAAACTGAAAATGGTCTTCATGTCACTTCCTTTATCATGTGACAAAGCCTTATGGTCTGAATGTGCATCGTTTAAGAGATATTGCAATGTTAGATGTGCAGTAACTTCAATGTCCAATCTAATGCCAAGGCTTTGAAGGCATTTTTCTCAGTTTCCAATGTGTGTCTTGGAGTTAGAAGGGTGCCTTGGTTCATTCATGTGTGTATGGTTGTGTGCGAGCATGTGTGTTTACGTGTGTGTGTGTGTGTGTGTGTGTGTGTGTGTGGGGGTGTGTGTGTGTGTGTGTGTGTGTGTGTGTGTGTGTGTGTGTGTGTGTGTGTGTGTGTGTGTGTGTGTGTGTGTGTGTGTGTGTGTGTGTGTGTGTGTGTGTGTGTGTGTCAGTCAGGGGGGAGGGGTGGGGGTTGGGGTTAGGTGTGTGTGTGTATGTTTACGTGTGTGTGTGTGTGTGTGTGTGTGTGTGTGTGTACGGACATGTGTGCGTGTGTGTGTTTGAGTTCTACATAGTGCCTTGGTTATGTATGTATATCTGTACATGTGGTGCTTCGGCCCTTTGTGTGCCTTCATGTCTGCTGTCAGCATGGTCGAGGCCGGATTAAGACAGCCTGGGGCCCCTGTGGTCAGGAGTGGATGACGTCGACTGACTGGAGTTTGTTGTGCATTTGGCCAAATAAGAGTTCTCATTACAAAGAGGCCTACAGGTGCATAAATAAATAATACATAAATTACTAAATAAATGTCTCCTGTCGTTGGTATGTTGTGGCTTCTGTGGGATCACTCCACTCCATTCTATTAGAGGGAGCTGTGTACAGCATTTTTGCTGTAGGGGTTTTGCTCGCCAGGCTAGGAGCTGTGCACATGTGTTATCACCACAGATTTATACATAAGACTAGATTCGTCGTCTGCGTTGCTGATGCAAACGATTAATCGACTTTAATCGACCAATGCATTAATCGATTAAAAAACATTAATCGCAATTAATCGACAATTCAACTGACAAGAGACCCAGGTGAAATGGGCATGTGAAGAGTGTGTGTGAAGAGGGGTGTGAATAGTGGGAATATTTAAATCACCTTTGGATTAAAGAATTGAAATATAATTCATTTAAATGTGGTATTTTATCTCAAATTTTAATTAAAATGTTGAGATTTAGTAGTTTTTTTTCGAGAGACATTGAGATTTCGGGGGGAAAACGCCGCTTATCGATTAATCGTAAGTCGATCGATAAGGTAACCAACTAATGATTAATGAATTAATCGATAATTTGCATCCCTAGTTGCTGTCAATGGAAGAACGTCCCTGGCGGCTATTTTAGCTCAGCCAGCTTGCTCACCCTTGGCATTGTGTTGGTAGTGATATCTAAGAAACGTCTAGTGGAGTAAGATACATCAAGCCCATACTTATCCTCCATCCATGTGACATCAGGTGAACGCCCCTTTAGGAGACCTTTGTTTGGAGACCTTTGAGGACTTTGTTTTGGAGACCTTTGGAGACTTTAGGTTGAAAATAAATAGTTGCCTTAGCGCTGTAGATGGCGGTAGCACAGGTTTTTGTTTTTTTAAACAAAGACCATGTTGTCTACTTAAATAGATTTTTTTTAAATGTAGGTTTTTGGCCAACATTATTTAACCCTATTCTCTTAACGGTTCTGCACATCGGCTGTAAATGTTATACCGGTGCTGCGTACCTGCCTACTTTCACCACTGGGCTGCAGCAAAGAGCAACACGGCAAAGACCCACACAGCAGACTGCATTGCCAATAGTGGAGATGAGGAGAGTAGAGTAGACTATCATTTATTGATCCCTGGGGGAAATTAAAGTGTCAGGTAGCATACACACATACATAAATAAAAGAAGACATTGTCCACGAGACATTACACACATACTTACACATGAAATAACCATATATAGCTCACTGTGTTACATAGAGACGTTTAGCCAAGGCATCTCACTCTCTCTCTGTCACACACACACACACACACACACACCAGTGTCCCTGCATGTAGTATCCTGACACACTGTACAGTAATTGCCACTGCCCTCGGCTTGGCTGCTAAAGCTGCGCTCATAACGGGAGGGGAGGTCAACATGGCTCATTTATTTAATACAGACTGTGGCCTGTGGAGTGGCCTACTGGGAACAACGCAAGTGTTTATTGTAATGATATCATATGACCACTGGGTGGCAGTGTGGGGTTGCTGCGTTGAAGGGAACTGTACTCGGGACATCAGAAGTTCAACAGACATCATCATCAAGTTTAACAGACAAACCATGATGCCACGTAAATAAAGACTGAGAGCATGGTGTATCCCTTTATTACAGAACACCTACCTGTAACTTTACATTTATTACCACATGATGAGGGTCACTCCCTTGATAAAGATGAGAAAACGAACCCTTGGTTGAACAGTAAGGTAACTGTCTCTGTTACATTTGCAGCAGGCCGTGGCAGACAATGCTCTAGGACAGGGGTCCCCAACCTTTCTGGGTCTACCCGAGGGCTATTTTGTTCAAATCACACTATTATTGAATGATAATTTGCTTATAGGTTATAAAGAAGAAATAATATCATATTAATATCAAGAAAGGCATTAACTCTGACTAAAATCTGGTAGTAGTTACTGTTTATTAACATCCTTGGTGGGCACCTCAGAAGTTCCTGGAGGGCTACCTGGCGCCCGCGGGCACAACGTTGGTGACACCTGCTCTAGGAGTAAGGAGGAGGGAGGCCCACGATGAGGCCAGGTAAAGGTTAACCACTGCAGTCAGGTGAGGTACTGTAGATGATGTCTGTAGTTAGATGAGGCCTACACTAAAGTGATGTCAGCTAATGCTCAGTGATGTTTCTGCACCTCCTTCTGTCTCTCTGTCACACACACACACACACTCTCTCTCTCTCTCTCTCTCTCTCTCTGTGTCTCTCTCTCTCTCTCTCTTTCTCTGTCTCTCTCTCTCTCTCTCTCTCTCTCTCTCTCTCTCTCTCTCTCTCTCTCTCTCTCTCTCTCTCTGTACGTGGAGGAGTGACACAGCTGTTGTATCCCTGTAGTTTCAGGCCAGTCACTGCACTAAGGTACACCATTAAGTGTGGACCACAGGGAGATAACATTAGGTCTATAGCAGGGGTGCGGAAACTTTTTAATTCGAGGCACCACTTCAAATTTATCCAAGGGCCGTACTAAGAACATAAACCAGGATTTCCCCTACACTGTAGGCCTTTATTGAACCTTTATTGACCTTTAAAACAGACCCCACCTCGTCTAGGTCCCCTGAAATTATATCGGGGGCCGGATTAAAGGTTCCCCACGCCTGGTCTATAGAATCAGATCAGGTTCAATAATACAGTATGTACATTTATGAAAAAGTCTTACACCTACAGCAAAGAGGGTGGAGTAATAAAGAGGCTTCGAAACCCGCCCACCCAATGCAAAAGTGTGTGCTCAAGCAGAGAACCTCTAACAGGGAGAAGGCTCAGTCTCATTGGTTCCCATTGTAGCCAGTTAGCTTTGCATTCATACTGCAGTAACGAGCGTGGGCCAGTCCTTCATGTGGGAAAATGTATGGAATGGAAAGGGGAACCCATGCTAAATACATTGCTACTGCGATTTCCAGTCACAAATCATCAACAAAACATTCCTGGTAAGCACTATGACTGTTGTTTAACAATAGGCTGTATTGACAAATCGTTCAGGTGTGTAGTTTTACAGCAGGTTAGAAGATTTCAACCTGTACTCGCTAGCATCGCGCTAATGTTTATGGGTTTGGCCCCATAAAAATTGAGCTTTGTGACCCAGTATATAATAATCTAGTTGCGCAAAAGAATCGAAACGCTACTCAAATGGGGTCTTATTATTTCTAGCTTCGAACTTAATATTAATATTTCAGGACAAAAAAATATAAAAAATCACAAAAATTATAATGGTAAAAAACTCCATTGACACCCATTCATTTTGCACTGTCCCGTGGTTAGGGTTAGCCAATTGTGGCTAACAGGAAGTTCCGTGAGTGAACAGCCCCTGGCTCAAGTTGGGTCTCCTAAGGGGCCGTTGTCCCCTCCTCCTTCTTCTCTTTTTGAGGTGTTTGCACGAGAAGTGCGCTACCGCCATCTACAGTGCTAAGGGGACTCCATTTATTCTCAACCTGAGGACTCCGAAGGTCTCCTAACCATAGGTCTCCTAAAGGGGCGTTCACCTGACAGAAAGTGGATACCAGAAATGAACTAGAATGACTTATCTCTGTCTAGAGTATCTCTGCCTACAGTATGTGAGATAAATTTTGCATGCGCAAATACATCTTGTATCTGCAGAAAAATTGTGTACATGTGTTGGTCTGCTCTGCTGTGAGGTGAGACGAGGTGAGGCCCATGGGCAGGTAAGATAAGATAAGGTCAGGATGTGGCTGTGGGGGCACTTGATGTTCCCCAATGTGTGCATTCGATGTGTGCATGTGTGCATTCCAATATGCAGACTTCCGTCCTCCCTTGCTCACTTGCCTGCTTGTGACTTGATGATGTCACTGACGACAGAAAATTGATTCAATATCTTGCAAAAGCACGGTTCTAATGTCATTTCCTCATTTGCAACCGGGATGGTGAATGAAAAACAGCCCCCCAAAAGTTGTTGTGGCTAGGCTGACAGCTGGGAAACGTTATTGTTTTCTCCACAGAGTTGAAGCCAGGAGGCGAGGCGAGCCCACAAGCACAAGTGGAGGACGGAAATCTGCATATTGGAATGCACCCTATGTCTCCGATGTCTAGTCCTGCCACACTCCTTCTCTCATGCTCAATTAGAGGTGAATGGGGAAGCAGAAAAAGGGACGGGAGGTGGGGCATTTCTCTCTCTTTTATTCTCTCTCTCTCTCCCTCCCTCTCACTGTCACTCTGTCTTTTTCTTTCTTTATTTTTTGCTTGTATTCTTTCTTTCTCTAGTACTTTCTCTGCATGTCTCATTCCTTCTTTCGTGCTTGCATTATCTCTCTCTCTCTCTCTCTCTCTCTCTCTCTCTCTCTCTCTCTCTCTCTCTCTTTCTCTCTCTCTCTCTCTCTATTGTGTGTGGGTTGATAGGATGTGACTGGTGAATAGCCCCAGCTCCTCCTGCCAGGGTTAGGGAGGAATTTTCCGGATAAAAAGAAAAATCTAAGACGTGTTGCAGCAGAACGTCCTGTCTGTCTCATGTCTGCCAGTCTGTCTGTCTCTCTCATGTCTGCCAGTCTGTCTGTCTCTCTCATGTCTGCCAGTCTGTCTGTCTCTCATGTCGGTCAGTCTGTCTGTCTCCCTCATGTCTGCCAGTCTGTCTGTCTCTCATGTCTGCCAGTCTGTCTGTCTCTCTCATGTCTGCCAGTCTGTCTGTCTCTCATGTCTGCCGGTCTGTCTTTTCTCTGTCCTGTCTCTCTCATGTCTGTCTCTCTCATGTCTGTCAGTCTGTCTGTCCTCCATCCTGTCTCTCTGATGTCTGCCAGCCTGTCTCTCTCATGTCTGCCAGTCTGTCTGTCTCTCTCATGTCTTTCAAGATAATGGAAAAAAAGAAGGCGCACACAAGGCTTGTGTGAGAAAGTGTATTGAAGCCGAAATTAAACAACAGAAGTCTGAAGTTAACTGGAGAAACAGACGTTTCGGAGCTAGTCCATTCTCAATGTCTCCAGTAGGACTCTCGGTCATGGCCTATAGCTCATAGTAGCATCAACCCTAGTGCTTCAGATATATCAAGAGAAATTAGAAAGTTATATGGCTTTGCTGGGTATAAGAATTAAACAATTAAAAATGAACAGATAACCAAATCATGTATCATATCCCTTTACACATTAACTCCAACAACACATCCATGTGACTGATTTTAGAATTTATTTGGCTTGTACACATTTTTAAATCAACACGGTATGCCTCGGACAGGAAATGTAGGCTACATTTCTGGGATAATGACCCAGTAGCTCCAATCCCAGTGCTTCAGATGTGGCCCTTACCTCTCTCTCCATCTCCACTGCCCTGAAGAAACCATTTGGATAAAAATCCAAACCTCTTCAATCTCTAAAATTGCTTCTTGTAGGCATACCTCTACCTTTGATTTCACTGGAGGAGGAAATGTAGTTATTGTTGTTTTTTACAACAGCAATGTGTTTAGAATGGCTTTTAAAACAACAAAGGACATACTGTAAGAGATTGTCGAAAAACGTGTGTTTTAATGACCAATGTTCTAATATACTGCACATAAAAGGTGTAGAGTTTTTTAGCATTATCCTGGGGCGTAAGAACAAACTTTTGGAAAACCATTTTTCGCCGGTCCTGCATGGTAGTTTCGAGCATGGGATAATCCTGGCAGCCTGTGGACACATCGCATTTCTGAGTGGAGGACAGAGAATGGCGTTCCTGTGTTACAGAGGGGAGTAGCCATTACACGCTGAAGAAGGGCTCTGCCCGAAACGTTAGTGGGCGAATAAACAAAGAAGAAATCTGAAGAGTGCTGTCCTTCGCTTCATTCATTCATTCTTTTATGTTTTTTTGTGGGATTCAGCACTCAGTTAACTGTTAAATTAGCCTATTTAGGCAATAGTGTGAGTGGAGTGGAGTAGAACAGCTGGAATAAGGGGGAAAAGAAATAAATAAAAATAAATCATATGACAGCTTTGAGATGACGTTTTGTCACATTTTGTCGGTGGAACGTTGGGGGCATGACTTCAAGACAGCACAGTGCCACTCAGTTAGGTCATGCACACGTCACTTTTGTCAAAAACAAATCTTTGAGCTGTTTTTTTTATTTATTTATTTATTTATTTTTTTATTTATTTTTTTTAAAGAAAGATGTTTATACGTCAAAAAATACTTTGTCTGTCATTGCTTTAGGACAGTGGTTCTTAACCTGGGGTGCGGGCACACCCTGGGGGTGCGCCAGAGATTTCAGGGGGTGCACGAAATATTGTTTGTGTTCAGGTTGTGACCAAAATTCTGCTAGCGATCATTGTAATTAGGCCAAATCTAAACCACATTAAAACATGTTTTGGTCCCCATGTAAGGTATTGAGTTATTGATTAATGTTTCAAGCAAGAATCATTGTAATGAATCATTTAAATCATTTTTTTAGTGCGTATTCACATGTAAAAGTTGGGTTGCGGTGCACGGCTTGTCTTGGGCACAGGTAAGGGGGTGCGTTAAGAAAAAAGGTTAAGAACCACTGCTTTAGGAGACACTTCTTTGCCCTTAAAGGTACACTGTCAAAAAAGGTACTGCAACTATGTTGCTCTTTGAAACTGTGTTGTATACTGCCATATTTGACCTTTTCTTGAATATTCACTATATAATGAACTAGGCTAATATTTACTAGTATGATTAACATATAGTAAGTTTTGCTGCTAAAAATGCCTGTTTCTGAAAATTCAAAATGGCTGACCATGGAGAAGATCCCCCTTTTTATGTATGAAAAGTGCAATTTTCCCAGTCATAATGAATAGTTAGAATTTGATGGTGGTGGTAAATATTCATGAAAAAGGTAACATTAGTGAATGGGTAGCATGGATTCTGGAAATAAACAACTAAAAATCTTACACAGTGTACCTTTAACCCTATTCAGACTGGGCTTTTTTGGCATTCTTAGGCCTGGGGGCGGGGGGGGGCTCTTTTGACCCCCCCCTTTATAACTCATTAACGGAATACCGTATGACCACCAAACTTGAGGGAGATGATCTACATATGGAAATCTATGAATGACATAATTTTGGTGTCATTATTTGGTACTATGACGTCATTATGACATCATTATCTGATTTTAATGCCAAAAATTCTCACAATGTATTTTCCATCAAAAGTAGGTAATGCACTTAAATTTTAATGATTATATGCTTCAGACCACTTAGTACATGCTCACAGAGGTGTCTGATGCTAATGGAAATAGCAAAAAAATATAATAAGGAACAATAATGACACTTAGATCAGTGATTTTTGGCCGGACATACCTATCAGAAAACCGTTGCCATGGCAACGGCAAAAGTGATAAACCTAATCTTTTGATACTAAATTGTAGCCAACTACATTTTAGGAAAAGTCACCAAGTTTCGTAGTCATAGCTTAAGTCGTTAAGGGATTATACGACATCAAAGTTGGTGCGGGCACTTTTCTAAGCTTGTGTGGTATTGGATGCAATGCCATTTTACGGCCTGTTGGTTAGGGGTGCCTTGAAATTTTTGATGAATTGAAAGGGTGCCTCGCCTTAAAAAAACCTGCTGAACACAGACGCATCATGAATGTGTGGCAGGTGATCAAAGACAAGGTTGATGTATGTATGGAGTCGTGAAGATTGAATTGTGCTGAACAAGGCCGACAGGCGGACAACAGATGCGTCCCTCTATGCCAGTTCCAACTATGCCATTTTTCCCCCCAAACGCCCCCCTGGCCTCCTCCTAGCCTGTCAACGCCCCCCGAGGATGTACTTTTTGTTTATTGGTCATCATGGACACTCCAAATATTGTGGCAGGCAGCAAGGCAGCAAAATGGCGAGACATGGCTTTATTTTTTGCAGTTTAGGGTATAATAAGCTTATCATCATTCTTGGATTTGGAAAAGAACCATATATGATTTGAAATTTCACATAGCCTAGATCAGGGTTTCCCAAACTGGGGTGCGTGCACCCCTGGGGGTGCGCAGCCTACTACAAGGGGGTGCGCAAGCTGAATAAAACAATGGCTGATGTGTGTGCTTTTATACAGAATTCATAAACATTACATAGTTTTTAATTGTTTGGTAAATTGTATGCCGGAAGGATCCATCTGAAGTGTAATGTATAACTCCAAGACTTGTCATGCTACAAGTTCCATTGTAATGATGGCAGAAAAAATGTCAGGTCTATTGGAATGAGGATTGCCCAAAATGTGCGGCTGTGCGACATTCACTTAGGGGGTGCGCGAGCCACATTGAAATGTAAAAGGGGGTACGCAGGGGGAAACGTTTGAGAACTGCTGGCCTAGATGAAGTAGGCTACATTACAAATTACCAGACATTTATTAGGCCTAACAACCTTTAGTATCACGCCATTTCAGCATTATGTGCATGTGGGAAAGAATCTAAACATCGACAAATAATAAATAAATAAAACCGTTTGGGTGAATCATGCGCTTATGGGTTGACACTTTAGGTAAATTATGGACTTTTTTTCAATACCAGCTTCACCGTCAAGGCACAAAGCAGTGAACTTCCGTGCCAGAGTTTATCAAATGCACACGACGGCAAAGCAATTACGAAAGACGCGTTCTCTCCTGTACTCTCTCTGAGCGCAACGAAAAGCACCATTGCCCTTCCAAAGGGCAGTTGGTTTGATTTTTTAAACTCACTGCACGCATTTTGTGCATTGTGAAACTCAATTACCCAGAATGCTGCACGTGAGCTCTGAGTGATTCTGGAAAACAAACATGGCGGCAACTCGCTTTACTACCTTAATAATGTGTTAATCCGACGCTAGATTTCTTAACTGATGAAAATCGAAGGCAGAAATCAACATTGTAGTGTCTAAATATGAGGTCGATTGGTCTATTTGTGGCGTACATCACGATCGGCTGAGTTGTTGGCCTCACGTTTGTCAGTTAGCCTGTGGCTAGGCTACTTTTCGCCAACGTTAGCATCCGGTTTAGTATAGAAAGGCTATGCTTGCACGCATTCGCTCCGTAGTCTGCCGCCTTGTGGCCACAGGAAGGAACAATTTAAAGAAAGCGTTTCAGACAGACAACAATTGAATGAAAGCGTTTCAGACGGACGGAAATGTAATGAAAGCGTTTCAGACGGACGGACGGACGGACAGACAGACCCTGTTATAGAGATGCTGGACGCATCTAAAAACTATACGTATGTAGAAAATGATGTGCGCGTGAAATGTGAAATGAATATGAGACCCTCAGTGTTGGTTACGTTTGTAGCAAATCAGTAAGTAGGCCTAGCCAGTAAGGTAACGGTTAACCCGTGTAACACTGTTGGAAATGTGCATATGACAAGTTTAGTACGGTGTCTTTCATTGGGTGAAGCATTGCAAATAGTAGGCCTATGTTCTTGTCATACAAGAGATAGACTCAAATAAGGACTGATCTGCACTGTGTCTCCAATTGGTGGCAAAAAGTGTCACTCCAATCGGAGACTTTGCTCCTCACCCGATTTCAGATGGCCGGCCACTCCAGTGTTAACAAAACTTGAACACTTTCAAAAGACTTTCAGCATTACCGCAGAGATACACCAGCGGCGATCTGAGCGAGTCGAGCGACGGAAGTAATTGACTTTGTATTGAGTCGAGAGACAAAAGCGATTCTGGAGACTAGAGCGATTTGCGCGACGAGCGCGACAATTTGAAGTTGAAATCTTTTCAACTTTCTATGACGCGGTTCGGCGACAAGCCGCGACAGCCAATGACTGTATAGAGGTCAGTGACCACAGCCAATGGGAATGCTTGAATGCTTTGTCTTCTGCCTGTACGGACATACTCTAGTCTCCTCAATCGCTCGTATCGCTTGCTGCTGCACTCTGTCGCTTGAGTCGCGTCGCCGCTGATGTATGTCTGCGGTTAGATTGAGCTCGCCTGGAGAGCCATAGGCCTACTGATGAACAGACTGCCTCCATGCAGTGCACATTTGGGACAATGCCCAGTGGACACATTTACGCCAGACAAACTCAATCAAGTGACGAGAGTCGAGGAACGGATAGCAGGGGTTGCCATTTGTCACCATGAGTTGACAGGGTTTTTTTATTTAATTTTCGGGTATTAATGGACATTAGTGAAACAAAGAGAAGACACCCCGAAATATATGCAGGGTGGGGGGTGGGGAGTATCAGAGCTGCATCTTGTCATCAGGCTAGGCTGGCAGCTCTTTGGGGCTCCCCATGCCCCTGTATGATGAATAACGCTCACACTTAATTTTGTTTTAGCCTATATGTTCATTCCTTTGAATTTTCGCTTGGGGCCCCACCTGACCCTAGAATCGCCTCAGGGAGCGGGACCGGATTAATGCACAGGCTAGGTATGGCTGCAGCCTAGGGCCCCCCATATCCCAGGGGTGCCCCCCGAATGGTTAAAAGTGAAAAATTGCAGAATTATGACAAGATGCAATATTGAAAAATTCACCTGTCATAATGAGCACAGTTGGTAGACGTGTTGTCCCTAATTCATAGCATGTAATTATGACCCTCACTGTGGGTCTGATTTGCTTGTGGACGATTTTAGTAACAACGAAACCTTAAATTTCGCACCCTCAAAAGCGCCAACGATCCGACGGAAGTTAGGCAATTCCGTGGAGGATTAGTGGTGTCCACAGTGCCACAAATCCCCCTTTTTGTGCTGTGCCTGTCCATGTACGTAAATGTATCGCGAAATTGGCTTTCCGGGGGGCCTCACATCAACTTGTAGCCTAGGGGCCCCAGGCCATCTTAATCTGGTTCTGCCTGGGTGGTATTACCCACAATGCAGTGTTGAGAAGTGAGTCAGCAGGAAGACAGTGACAGCAGGTGGTGAGGAGTGTATGGGGCTCCACGGTCTCATTTTGAAGTGGGGATATTGTGGCCATATTGTTGTTGTGTCGATATGTGCTTGCAGTCGAGGTGAGCTACCAAGCCACTAAAAGGCACCATAGTGGCACCCCTGGAGTTATTTTGATATTGTTGTTGTGTCGATATGTGCTTCCCGTTAAAAGGCACCATAGTAGCACCGCTGGGGTTTAGGGTTTGGGATTGGGCGGGTTTCTATATTTGGTAGCTCATCTCAATGAAGCAGCCCATCCTGACAGAGCATGAAATGTGCTGGGGTGTGCTGGGTTGCACTGTCATACCTTACAGTAGAGACACGCTGACTTAGACTCAGAAGGAGACAGAGCAGAGGAGGGCTGAAAATACCTGCACTTCCAGGGACTTCTGTAAATGAAAAACTTTTTTGCGTTTTTAAGTTTAGTTTTGGGGTTTTTTTTGGTGTCCCTATACTGACCTTTTCTCTCGTTCCCTCGTTCTCTGGCGCACATTTTCATTTTACTCTTTGTGTTACGTTTAAAGGACAAGGAGGGGGTCGACTGCCTCTGGTCAAACTATTCATTTAGCTTTGTACTGTTTTACCGCCATTAAATGGCATGTTCTTTTGAGTGAAAGTGTGTGTGTGTGTGTGTGTGTGTGTGTGTGTGTGTGTGTGTGTGTGTGTGTGTGTGTGTGTGTGTGTGTGTGTGTGTGTGTGTGTGTGTGTGTGTGTGTGTGTGTGTGTGTGTGTGTGTGTGTGTGTGTGTGTGTGTGTGCGTGTGTGTGCCTTTGTGCACAGAGAGTTGCTGAACTTGGAGAGGTTGCATGGCTGAGTTTTTTGCCTATAAATGCATATGATTTATTTCAGGCATTTCATACAAACCAGTGTGTGTGTGTGTGTGCAATCTACATTTTTGTGTTAGGCAGTCAAATAAATAGAGAAGAGGTCATACACAGGCAGCATGCTATGAATTCATTTGTGTGCGTGTGCGTGTGTGTTTCTGCATGTATGCGCGTGTGTGTGTGTGTGTGCGTGCGTGCGTGCGTGCGTGCATGTGTGTGCACCTGCGTGTATGTGCGTGTGTGTGTTTGCGTGCGTGTGTGTGTGTGCGTGCGTGCACACGTGTGCGTGTGTGTGTATGTCTTTCTATGTTACAGAGAGCGAGTTTGACAGAGGGAGAAAAATTGAGTTCATATTCCCCAACAGAGAGAGAGAGAGAGAGAGAGAGAGAGAGAGAGAGAGAGAGAGAGAGAGAGAGAGAGAGGCAGTAACGTGGAAAAAGTCATCTGCATCCAAATCAAGGCTGACTCCAGCTTTGTCAGAATAGATTAGGGAAATTGCCATGTCTGATAGATGCCTCCCTGCAGGCCTCCCTCCTCTCTCATCCTCCCTTTCCTCCTCTCCTCTCTTCTCTCCTCCCTGCCTCCTCCCTTCTCCCCCTTGCTTCCTCTGTCCTTCTCTCTCCTCCTTCCTCTCCCCTCCATCTCCTCCATCCAACTCTCTCCTTTCTCCTCGCTCTCCTCTCCTCTCATCCCTTTGCTTTTCTCCTTCCTCCCCTCCTCTCCTCCCTTCTCTCTCCTCCCTGCCTCCTCTCTTCTCCCCCTTGCTTCTTCTATCCTCCTCTCTTCTCCATCATCTCTCCTGTCCTCCCTCCTCCCCTCTCTTCTCTCATTCCTCCTCTCCTCCTCCCTCCTCTCCTCCTTCCTTTCCTCCCTCCTCTTCTCCTCTCCTCCCTCCCTTTCCTCTCTCCTCCTTCCTCTCCTTCCTTTTCTCTCCTCCCTCCTCTCCTTCCACCTCTCCTCTCTCCTCTCTTCTTCCCCTTGCTTCTTCTATCCTCCTCTCTCCTTCTTCTCCCCTCCATCCACTCCCCCGTCCCTCCTCTCCCCTTTCTCCCCACTCTCCTTTCTCCCCACTCTCCTCCCTCCGTTCCTCCCTGCCTCCTCTCTTCATCCCCTTGCCTCTTCTATCCTTTCTCCTCGTTCTTCTCCCCTCCTCCCTCTCCCCCTCCTTCTCCCCGTCCTCCTCTCTCCTTTCTCCCCACTCTCCTGCCTCCTCTCTCCTCCCTTCTCCCTCCTCCTCCCTCTCCTCTCTCCTCTCCTCCCTTCTCTCTCCTCCCTGCCTCCTCTCTTCTCCCCCTTACTTCTTCTGTCCTTCTCTCTCCTCCTCCCTCTCCCCTCCGCCTCCTCCATCCAGCTCTGTCCTTTCTCCTCACTCTCCTCTCATCCCTTTCCTTTTCTCCTTCCTTCCTCCCTTCCTCCCTTTCTCCTCTCCTCCCTTCTCTCCTCCCTGCCTCCTCTCTCCTCCACCCTCTCCCCCTCCTTCTCCCCCGTCTTCCTCTCTCCTTTCTCCTCACTCTCCTCTCATCCCTTCCTCCCTTTCTCCTCTCCTTCCTCTGTCCTCTCTTATTCCTCCTCCCTCCTCGTCTCCACAAACTCATTTTGTACAAATACAAGCCCTAGGGGTTGCGTTTGCCTCTTGAATGTCGCTACATAGCGGTTAAAGAGGAGTGGATTATGCTCAAGTGGAATCATATATCACCATGAGATGACAGTTTCGCAACTCTCCTCGTTCTATATTCGGGGTTACTATCTCCTTCCGAAGACACGAGAGCGTGCTTGCCAGCAGGAGGACCGCTAACAGCTTTGGCCAGGCCCAGGACAAAGTCATCTGCAAGGGCCCCCCCCTCCCACCCAATACATCCGGACCCAATTTTGGGCCTGGGACAACTGACCCCTTTGTCACCTCACCCTCCGTCGGCCTCCCTGCGTGCAACGCTTTGGGAAGTTATGGAAGTGGCTGATAGTATCAGTGTCTGTCAAAGCCACATTACATGGCCTCAAAGTGCCATATTATGGTCGGATATACCCAGGGATGGTCTGGGGGAGAAATAGGACCCGGGCACCTTTGGCACAAAGGGGCGCCTCATAATTAACGGCGGCACAGAACTTACTCACTAGTGGGCCCCGCACCCTTGTGGGCCCCTATTTTTTATTTATTTATTTCTAGATTTCTGACAATAGGGGTCCACAAGGGTGCGGGGCCCACCAGGAAATGCCTGCTGTGCCAGATAGCCAGTCCAGCCCTGGATACATCTTCCTATTTGTGGTAGCTGTGATGAATATTTGAGCTGCAAAATGTATTAAATGGACACAAAAAGTGCGCTTAAGAGGATTTCAAGTTTTTGTATGTGCGCACACGTGCATGTGTGCGTGCGTGTGTGCATGTGTTTGTGCGTGTGCACCCGTGTGCGCGTGTGTTTGCTTGTGCATTTTCCGAGGTTGGTGGACAGGGCGTCCAAAGGGCTGAAGGATTGCACAAAGCCATTTCATTGGTCAATTTGGGCAGTTTGGATTTAATCAGGCAATTTTAGCCACCAAAACCAAATTAGGCTGGCTGCTGCAGCAATCCTGAACGGCTCCCTGGGCAATCTCCATAATTTCTCCCTGCAAATGAGGAAAAAAGAAACACACCAAATGGTGGCTAACACACCAGCTGCCCCGAGTATTGTCTGGGACCGAGAGAGAGAGAGAGAGAGAGAGAGAGAGAGAGAGAGAGAGAGAGAGAGGGAGAGAGAGAGAGAGAGGGAGAGAGAGAGAGGAGAAAAGAGAGGAGGAGAGGGGATGAGAAAAAGATGAGGAGAAAAACAACAAATTAGCTTGTTTCCTCAAAGCCACCCTCTGGAGGAGTGTTTGTCTTAATAGATCAGGGGTTCTCAACCTTTTCCAACTTGGGGCCCACTTGAAATTTTCACAAGTGTTTGCGGCCCACTCCTGAACCCCTGAACAATAAAACTCAAATAAATAGTCAACAGCAACACACAAACAGTCAAATATTACTCAGATTTTTGAAAATGGTTTAACGACCCACTTGGGATACCTTCACCACTAGTAGGCCCCAGACCACAGTTTGGGAATCACTGCCTTTGGAAGTTAACCCATTGAGGCCTAAAGCGCCTGCAAAAAAAGGGTGCTGAATGCCTCAGCCCTTTTAAAGAAAGGTTGCACTCAGCCTATAAAAACCTTAATATCTTAGCCTCTGAAGCAAATAAAAACATGCCATGAGTTGCATTTAAATGTTACGACCCTCATCTTGCATTAGAATGAGTTCATTCAGCTGTATCATAACAAGAATTTTCATAAAATAGTCTCAAATCTCACAACCCTGAATGTTGCGTCATGCAGCTCCAGGCGCCAGGGCCAATGTTTCACAATGCAACATAAAGCGTCAATGGGTTAACAGGGTTCAGAGAGGTGTGGTTAAGTGCGCTGTCTGCTTGGGTTTGTCGGCTGTAGTCCTCTCTGGGGATAAATTACCACCTATTCAATGGCACCGTGCTATAAATATCAAAAGTAATTCAGTAGGCCTATGTAGCTGTAAGTTAGATGTAAATGGACTTGTCCAGGATGAAAATTGTCATTTGCTCTGAACACATTGCATTGTAAGATGTCAACAATAGGGCCATCAATTGCTGTTCACCCAATACATTATGAGCTATCACAAGAAATGGCAGACACATTTGTATTGACACGAAAGCTCTAGTTTTCTGTCTTTCATATCAACACACACGCACGCACGCACGCACGCACACACACACACACACACACACACACACACACACGCACACACACACATGCACGCACACACACACACTGTAAAAAGCACAAGCGCAAGCACACAACATGAAGGTGCAGAATTCCCTCTAACGTATTCTCTCTACGAACGCAACACAGAGACTACTGTAGTTAAAGCCATGCCACACAGTAAATGTTGCGGTGTTAATTCAACACTTCGAGAGTTCATGTAAGTCCAAATAATGTCAAATCAACTCTCTAAGTGTTAAATGAGCACTGCAGAATTTACTGTGCACCCATTCTCTTTGAAGCACATGCATAGCCTACATACAGCGAGTGACAGGCTGTCCCAAGCATTTAGTCATCAACACCGCACTTCATACAGACTCTATTACAGCTGCTCAGCGGGTTCCCATGTGGGATGCACAGAATTTCTTTGGTCCTAAAAAACGGTTAACGTGTCTAGAAAAAGCGACAATGAAACAGAAAACAACAACTAAACTCCCCAAATAGAGCTGTCTAGAAAGGCGTTAAGAGTCTTTTATTTTGAAGAGGATGGTAAATTGTATTTTGTTTCCCTCTAATTGTCACAATGGAAATATTAAGGCCAATTCACAGCTGGAGCAGAAACTTTCAAACTTAAACATTTGATGATGCCAGACATGTCCTCAAAAACCCTAGTTTCACATAACCAGTCTGTTTGTCTGTTTGTTTGTGCATTTGTTCATGCCTTTGTGTCCTTGGTTCTGACGTCTTTCACAGGTTTGTATCTTCTCAAAGACGTTTTATTGTCTCCAGGGAAGCCGACAGGAGGGACAAAGGGGTCACTTGCCCCGGGCCCAGAGGGAGAGGGGGCCCAGAATTTGTATCCTCATTACATTGTATCGATTGGGTTTGGGGCCCTTTCAGATGTCTTTGTCCCGCGCCCAGCCAAAGCTGTCAACGGCCCTGATGGTCTATCTCTCCGTCCGTACCATCTCGGTCGACCTTTTGAAGAAGCCATATCTGATGCCAGGGCCGGTTCAACATATTTGAGGGCTCGAGGCAAAGAAGGGGCCCACTCCCCACTCCTCACCCCCCACTCCTCACCCCCCCACTCCCCATGCCCCAACTCCCTTTCTTCTCGTCCACTATGCGGCCGACCCTGGTTCGATTCCCGGCCTGGGTCCTTTGCCGGTCCTTCCCCGTCCCTCTCTCTCTCCCCTCTCGCTTCCTATCACCATCTTCACTATACTGTCATAAATAAAGCAAAAAAAGACCAAAAAAATATCTTAACAAATAAATAAAACATTTTTGGGGGTGGGCCCCCCTCGCCTCGAGAGAGATTTAAATAGCAGTATCATAGCAGCACTTTTCAGTCAGTGAATTTAGAGAGGTCAAGTCAAGTCAAATTTATTTTTATAGCACATTTCATACACAGGTGCAACTCAATGTGCTTCACAAAAAAAACAAATGCAAAAGGAAAGAAAACAAGCAAAGAAAAGAAGAAAGACATTAGAGTCAAAGAACATTTAAAACACCAAGATTAAAAACATATGGTGAAAAGAAAAACATAAAAAGAACAATACATTTTAAAAATATAGATATGTTTAAAACATTAAGATAAAAATATATGGTAAGAAATAAAAATGATATAAGCTAGTTAAAAGCATCTGAAAACAGCTTTGTCTTAAGTCTAGATTTGAAGCTATTTACAGTGGGTGCATTTTTTACATCATTTGGAAGCTGGATACAAAACTTTGCAGCATAGACGCTAAAGGCTGCCTCTCCACACTTTGATTTTACTCTTGGTATCATCAGCAAATTCTTCTCTGTCGACCTTAGTGACCTGGACTCCGTTTCTCGATTCTTGTCGTTGCTAACCGTCTTAAGTCGGTCTTGAGTTGGTCGTAAGTTGCTCTTGAGTTGGTCTTAAGTTGGTCTTAAGTTGGTCTTCAGTTGGTCTTTAGACGTAAGACCAACTTAAGAACAACTTAAGAACAACTTAAGACCAACTCAAGACCTTGGTTACAACGTTGGTCTTAAGAACGAACAAAATGGCTAACGTCGTTAGCAAAGGCACTGTCGAGAAACGACCCCCTGGTTGGCGCATACAGCTGAAACATATCTAGTAGATAGGTGGGTCCCATTCCATTCAAATGATTTACAAACAAGAAGTATTCTTTGTTTTCGTAAGAGCCCTTGCTGCTGCATTTTGTATAAGTTGAAGCTGTTTTATATAAGTTGAAGTTGTTTGATGGTCTTTTTGGGGAGGCCTATAAAAAGACTGTTACAGTACTCAACCTTACTAGAGAGGTGCTGCTGCCTCTCTCGCTGCTGTCGTCGAAAGTACAAAACTAGTCATTTCATGACCACCAACCCTCTTTCATCTGGGGCCCTTGCCAGTTCCCTAGTTTGCCTGGCTGGTTGTGACAGGCCTGTGTGTTCCCTTTGTTTGTTTGTGTCACGCTAATCTCCCTGTTCGTTCCGACTCCTCTCCTCTCCTCTCCTCTCCTCTCCCCCCTCTCCTCTCCTCTCCTCTCCTCTCCTCTCCACTCCTCACCTCTCCTCTCCTGTCTTCTTCTCTCCTCTCCTCTCCTCTCCTCTTCCTCTCCTCCTCTCCTCAGCTTTCGGCGGAGCCGGCCAATTGCGTGGGCCTGCAGGTGTTACAATTGTGTGTTCTTGAAAATGAATTTGACATTGATCAAGATCAGCGTTTCTTTTTTTCTCATTCGTCACAATCATTGGTTCATGGTTCAGAACTGAAATCTTATTATAGATAAGAGCACCGGGTGGCGCCACAAACCAATGACCTTCCCTGAAAACTGAAGCAGTCGGTGAAAGATTCAGGCAAATGATATACATCTACACACAATATGCTGCGGCACAGTTCGAAGGACAACATGGCAGACTTATGTGAAGGGTAACATGGGTTCTGCGTGCGTGTGTGTGTGTGTGTGTGTGTGTGTGTGTGTGTGTGTGCGTGTGTGTGCGCGTGCGTGCGTGCGTGCGTGCGCGTGTATTGGTATGCTTGTCTGTCTCTGTGTGTCTGTATCTGTGTTTCTGTGTGTGTGAATGTGTACGCTCAAAGGACGTGTGTCAGCCTGTTGTCACACCACAAGGACAAGCACCCACTGGACTTGGCCTAGCAAATGGGCAGTCATGGGTGAGCGGTTAGGGCGTCAGACTTGCATCCCAGAGGTTGCCGGTTCGACTCCCGACCAGCCAGGTTGGTGGGGGGAGTAATCAACCAGTGCTCTCCCCCATCCTCCTCCATGACTGAGGTACCCTGAGCATGGTACTGTCCCGCAGCACTGCTCCCCATGGGGCGCCACTGAGGGCTGCCCCCTTGCACGGGTGAGGTATAAATGCAATTTCGTTGTGTGCAGTGTGCAGTGTTCCCTTGTGTGCTGTGGTGTGCTGTGTCACAATGACAATGGGAGTTGGAGTTTCCCAAATGGGCTTTCTTTCTTTTCTTTAAATGATGGCCTAACAAATGCACAATGTTTTTTTTAAATGAGCACAGTAGTTCTGCCATTAAGACTCAGAGAGATAAATTCGTATTTAACAATTTAATGTTGTTAACATAGTTGACAATAGAATTGGCATAAGTAGACAGTATTTGGCGTAGGTCCAATCATCAGCCCGGGTCTTGCGCTGGCGGATCCAGTAGAGCCTGCCGTAGCCGTGCAGCAGGAACTGGACTTTTAACCCCCCGGACAGGAAGACTGGACCCAACTGGTGGCGGTGGGGATGGAGGAGGAGATTTCGGACCGGCCATGCCTAAAGCCAGCAAGAAAGGAGAGTTTAAACACGTCGCTATAAAGGCAATGGCAGCCGCTGATTGGCTCTGCGAAATGCACAGGTCCTCTGAGTCTTCCTGGCAGAACTAACACAGGCTACATTTCTGCCATTAAGACTCAGAGAGATAAATTAGTATTTAACAATTTAATGTTGTTAACATAGTTGACAATAGAATTGGCATAAGTAGACAGTATTTGGCGTAGGTCCAATCATCAGCCCGGGTCTTGCGCTGGCGGATCCAGTAGAGCCTGCCGTAGCCGTGCAGCAGGAACTGGACTTTTAACCCCCAAAACTGAGGAGGGCATGCCGGATTGTAATACTGCCGATGACGATTGAAATCATGAGAAAATAACCTAACTTACCCCCAAAAGAGAGAACAAGGACAAGAGGAGACGCATGACCCACCGTAGGCGACGACTGGAACCCACCTAGAGCATTTGAGGAGGACAAATAAATGAGACAAAGGTGAAACACTGCAAAAACCATGGGCAGGAACAGGCAGGCCCCTGCGGCCACATGAAGAAGTGGACATGGAAATCCCTTACACCACCACCAGTTGTTGCAGCTTGGGCACTTATGCAGGGCACTTATGCACTTATACAGGGCGCCCTCACGGAGGGCAATACATGTAAACACGAAGCAAGGAAACGGCTGACAGAGCAGAGGGGCGCTCTTACGAGAGCAGTGCAGTCGGCGCAGCGTGCGTGTGGCTACGAAGGGAGCAGTGATTGAGCCTCACGGGGGCAGTGAAATACAGATAGGCATACATACGAGACAGAAAGAAAATAACGTACGAGACAGACAGGCGCTCTCTCGGAGAGCAGAGTGAGATACACTCTAATCGGCGCTGCGTGCGCGTGCCTACTAAGGTAGCAGTGACTTGCCTCACGTGGGCAGTAAACATGTAGGGAAATTGACATACAACACAGGAGGAAAATAACGAACAAGGCAGACAGGCGCTCTCACGGGGAGCATTGACAGATTAACTCTAATCGGCGCTGCGTGCGCGTGCCTACTAAGGTAGCAGTGACTTGCCTCACGTGGGCAGTAAAACATGTAGGGACATTGACATACGACACAGGAGGAAAATAACGAACAAGGCAGACAGGCGCTCTCACGGGGAGCATTGACAGATTAACTCTAATCGGCGCTGCGTGCGCGTGCCTACTAAGGTAGCAGTGACTTGCCTCACGTGGGCAGTAAAACATGTAGGGACATTGACATACAACACAGGAGGAAAATAACGAACAAGGCAGACAGGCGCTCTCACGGGGAGCATTGACAGATTAACTCTAATCGGCGCTGCGTGCGCGTGCCTACTAAGGTAGCAGTGACTTGCCTCACGTGGGCAGTAAAACATGTAGGGAAATTGACATACAACACAGGAGGAAAATAACGAACAAGGCAGACAGGCGCTCTCACGGGGAGCATTGACAGATTAACTCTAATCGGCGCTGCGTGCGCGTGCCTACTAAGGTAGCAGTGACTTGCCTCACGTGGGCAGTAAAACATGTAGGGACATTGACATACGACACAGGAGGAAAATAACGAACAAGGCAGACAGGCGCTCTCACGGGGAGCATTGACAGATTAACTCTAATCGGCGCTGCGTGCGCGTGCCTACTAAGGTAGCAGTGACTTGCCTCACGTGGGCAGTAAAACATGTAGGGAAATTGACATACAACACAGGAGGAAAATAACGAACAAGGAAGACAGGCGCTCTCACGGGGAGCATTGACAGATTAACTCTAATCGGCGCTGCGTGCGCGTGCCTACTAAGGTAGCAGTGACTTGCCTCACGTGGGCAGTAAAACATGTAGGGAAATTGACATACAACACAGGAGGAAAATAACGAACAAGGAAGACAGGCGCTCTCACGGGGAGCATTGACAGATTAACTCTAATCGGCGCTGCGTGCGCGTGCCTACTAAGGTAGCAGTGACTTGCCTCACGTGGGCAGTAAAACATGTAGGGAAATTGACATACGACACAGGAGGAAAATAACGAACAAGGAAGACAGGCGCTCTCACGGGGAGCATTGACAGATTAACTCTAATCGGCGCTGCGTGCGCGTGCCTACTAAGAAAACAGTGACTTGCCTCACGTGGGCAGTAAAACATTTAGGGAAATTGACATACAACACAGGAGGAAAATAACGAACAAGGCAGACAGGCGCTCTCACGGAGAGCATTGAGAGATTAACTCTAATCGGCGCTGCGTGCGCGTGCCTACTAAGGAAGCAGTGACTTGCCTCACGTGGGCAGTAAAACATTTAGGGAAATTGACATACAACACAGGAGGAAAATAACGAACAAGGCAGACAGGCGCTCTCACGGAGAGCAGAGCGTGATGAGTACTAATCGGCGCAGCGTGTGGGTGCCTATGAAGGAACAGTGATTGTGCCTCACGTGGGCAGTGAGATAGTATGTAAACGTGCATACGAAACAGAAGGAAAATGACGACGAATGCAGGCGGACGATCTCGCAGAGAGCAGTGCGTAATGAGCGCTAATCGTGCCTACGAGGGAAGTAGTGATTGAGCCTCGCGGGGGCAGTGAAATAGAAGGTAAACATACGTATGGAACAGATAGAAAATAACGGACAAAGGTAGACAGACGTCTCACTGAGAGCAGTGCGTTATGAGGGCTAAACGGCGCAACGTGCGCGCGTGAATGGTTACCGGGACTAGAGCCAACACCAACACCTGTGAGGGAGGATACCTTATAGGCCGTTACGGAGTGAGCTTGAGCTTTAGGACATCGGCAGGGAGAAAACGGGCCACTACAGTGATATGATGAGCGTGTGCAAGATACCGAGGGTGATGAGTAGCGTGAGTCAGTCGCGTTGGGCATGGATCAGGCTATGACTTTTAAGAGGTAAATAGAGGTGCAGAGACTACTATGGGTGACCTGGATCCCTGCTGCGCGCACAAAATTGAATGCCTAACATCATACGAATTGAAGGCGTATTGGAATTTCAGGTCTTGGAGTTAAAGACCAGAAACATGCACCTGCCGGTGGGTGGTGAGGACTGAGAAGTGTTGAATCAAGGGGAAAAGTAGTGCAGTATAGAGCATGAGGACCGAAAGAGGCACAGTGATGTGCAACAGTAACCATGACGCCAGTCCCGAGAGTATCGGACTTAGATGTTCTACCCTATGGGAGGAGAATAGAGATGAGTGAAAATTAATTAGGGTAACCAGGGTCACTGAGCATAAAACCGGATCCCAAATGACGTCCTGTAGGCCTTCTGATGACATATTGAGAGTGCACCAGGCCTTTGACCTGTGATAAATAAAGGAAATACATGTCGGAAGGAAACGCACATGGGTAGCGATGGGCCCCAACGTGTGGACGAGCATGACCATCTGAGCACCTGGAACGGAAAGATAGAGTTTACGGTCAGCGACAATGACAGTTTGCCATAGCTAGGCGAGCATTCCCTTCCTTGCCACGACTAGGCAGACGTTGTGGTTTGCTAACAGAACTGGCATGCAGCATGTACACAGAGAGGAGAATGAGACAGCCACGAGATAACAGAGAACGGGTGAAATTAGCAGCGAGAACAAATTGCAACGGTTGACTCATTGGTGCAGTAGAGGGCCTGGGCATGCCTACGAGAGCAGAGAGGTTAACTGGAACTTGTGCATGGTTAAAGGGTTGGATACTCATATCAAAGATAGTCAATTCATCAATTTCGTCCTACTACTTCAGATGGATGACTCACTGTACGAGGAGTAGTAGAGTCATGCGCTTGGCACGTGAAAGAAAAAGCGATCATATGTTAAGCAATTGCAATAATTTGAAATAAAATGCACTTAGATAGGTGCGCCCTTAAAATGTAGACGAGGGTGTAGCTAGTTAATGCTTTGTACGGCATGTTGATGCCCCCAAAAGAATCCCGGGCCCATTTGCATGACAACTACTAAGTGAGCCACGGGAAGCCATGCACCACCAAGCAGTTAAAAGCGGAGTCGCGCGGGTCTCCAGGCAGCGGCGCAGTGCTGATTGAATTCACCTATGAGACGGAGGAAAGAGAGGGACAGATACGATACTATGCATCGTTGGTGGAAAGGGCTCCAGCTGCAAACGTGGATGCGATAAGTCTGACAGCTGAGTACTCGGAACATGCAGCGTGCAATCGCCAGTAGTGAACCTAGAACGAAAGGACATGGCCATTATCAACACATCTTTTTAATGTGTGGTTAATCCCACAGATTAGGCTACTGCGCGGAAGCATACTGAGTCCCGGCAATGGGCAGAGCTAATTAGCATGCCACACGGAGAGAGAGAAACGTGGGTGCTGGCATGCGAAACCACGGCACAATATCTCTGAATCGTGAGCGAAAAGCAGAGTGTGCTATAGCCACGGCTATGAACATTTAAAGTAATTTACCTAGGAGCCAGAATACCCACATCTGAAAATGATAGATCTAAACCTCTAGTTATGCAAAAAGTATTTTCAAGAATAAAACAAAGAAGGCAGTTGACCAAAGAGCCAGCAGCCAGGTCTAAATAGAAGGACTGAGGGCCGTGAAGGCCTAACAACCGCGATATGATGTGAAGGCAACAGAAAAACACAAAAGCACAAGAATTAACATGCAATACAGTATCGCCAAACTAAAATAGGCAATAAATCAAAGTCGAGACAATAAATAGCTGAAAATAAAAACTAGGAGGAAAATCCGACCCTACACTAAGATCATGCCTGCAATAAATAAAATCATTCTGTAGATAAAGCCAGTTGGTTCACATCATTAATCAGATAGGTCTAATGCCACTGCGCCAGCGAATAACTCCACCAGCACTACTCCAAAGACCCCGCATGGGCAACCTCACCAGAAACAGATAAGTAGGCCTACACGGATTACACAAAATGTAGCAGGTCAACAATGAGCCGCTCCCATAGAGATGACGAGCCGATCCTTAGGAACGAGAGCCCCGTGAGTGAATTGCATGACTAAAATAGAGGGCGAACGTCGACTCTAGTAGCTACACATAACGCACCGTGACGCATAACACATTGCCACCACGCCACGAAGGCTACAGACCAGTGCACGAGCGATCAGTCAATCGACAACCATAAGAGCCAGTTATGAATATTTCTAGGTCGGCAAAGAGGACGCAACGCGACTAGTAAGTCGTTACAGGGAGCACTCCACAGGTTAACTTAAGCAGTCAGAGAGGAGATAAAACAGCGGCAACGGGAAACGAGACAAAAAAGAAGAAAGTAAACGCATGACTATAAACTGAGAACCTATAGCCAAGGTTGATGAAAGCAATACATTTTAAGCGACGATGAGAGGCAAGCCACGCTTACTTACGCACATGTGACCACAGAAAGCAGCGCTGCCAACCTTCCTAAATCTACTATCCCTGCGGGCGTCCGAACCAAGTCGACGTGATAGTAGGACAGAGCGCTTAGTGATAGAGAGAAAAACGTAGCACCAGCAAAACCCCTGAAGTGTAATAAAGACGCCGAAGCCAGCT
>NC_085869.1:8723772-8731272 GCF_034702125.1 Engraulis encrasicolus | reverse complement strand
CACACTCTTCTAGAAGACTTAAAAAACATGTTTATAGTCTTTACAGAGTTTGTTAGATCTCTTTTGTGACTCATTTTCTGAGAGGAAAACAAAGTTGCCTAATAATTATGCACATTAATTTTGCCCTGATATAGGGTATTGGGCTCCTTCGATCACACCGTCTCTTATTATACCAATATGCATGACCTGGAATGCTTAAATCAAATAGGTGTTCATGTCCATAAAGGGTGGTGTCGGACAATATGCATAAAATGGACGATATTGTCAAAAAACTTGTTTGCCTAATAATTCTGCACACAGTGTAGAGTGGGCTTGGCCTTTTTTAACCCTCTGAGGTTTAAGGCTTTTCAGAGGCTTTTAGGCTGCTTGCACCACCCTAACATTTTCAAGTATTTTCATTTCATATATATATATATTTGGGACCTGGAAGGTCTGAGGTTTCTAATGGTGTGACTTATATGTTTCAATGACAAAAACTCACAGAGTTTTTGGAGACACATTGCCCTCTGAAGGGCACTCAGACCTCAGAGGGTTAGGCAGTGGATGCTGTACAGCAAAGGACATCCAGAGAGGGAAGATGGCAGCCAATGATCGTCTCTGCTACCTTTATGACCCCCTGAAGCGCTTTCCTTTGTCTGCGTTGGCTGTCTGCGGGTAAAAATGGCATTTTAGCAGGAAAAAAAAAAAGATCAATTTTTGGCCATAGAAATCAAAAAATAGGATTGGGCGGGATTTAGTGCTTCCAGGTGGGTTTTGAGAATTTTTGGGGCTGGAAATCATCAGTCTCATCTGGCAACCCTGTGGACCTCTCTGCCACAGTGCAGCCTGGGAACCGCACGCAAAGGCAATATGTCAATATGCTCTCCACTGAGCTGTGGTAGAAGCAGAGATTCTTTAAGTATATAGAGATATGCCAACATAATAGGTTTCTATGGGCACCTAACGCGACCAGGTTCCGGTCTGCCTAAAGGGGCGTGTCATAATACTCCTACAATGAATAGAACAGTCCTTACTAGGTCTGCCTAAGGGGGGCAATAATAGAACCCGAAAACAATGGGCCAATGGAACCTCTCTCTCTACTCTCTCTGGTAGAAGGACACAAACAGCTTCTGGCAGATGTTGTTTTTCCTAAGTATTCTGAGGAAATAAAGCCTTTGCTGTGCCCTCTTCACTAAGCCAATAGTACTGACTCCTCCTAGATCAGGTCATCTACACACACACCCTCAATCCACCCCCTTGTGGCTGGATGGCAGTCCTCTTTCTCCTGAAATCCAACACCAGCTCCTTGGTCTTGGCTGTGTTCACATTCACACACACACACGCACACACGCACACACACACACACACACACACACACACACACACACACACACACACACACACGCACACACACACGCACACACACACACACACACACACACACTGGTGAAATTATTCTGAAAACTGGACAACTTTCTTTAGACATCAAAAATGAACGTGTCTGCCAGTTCTGATACACTCACGGTCAGGCACAGGCAAATATTGCACAATGTTCCATCCATCTTTCACTATAATGATGAAAATGCAACCAAATGCTTTTTACAGACACCAGCTGTCCATCTGACCAGCTGACCAACTTGTCCAGACTATGCTGTCCTTGGCAAAATACAAGGAGGCTACAACCTTGTGAGCCCCAATACCTCAGGAGATTTTCAGTATAAGCCAAAATATTCCCACATACTTTAGGCCCCTTTCCACTGCCCATTTTCTACCCGGTACAGCTTGACAGAGCATGACTTGTCCTCCATTTATTGTGCTTCAATTAGCCACTACGGTAGCCTGATTATCATCGACGTTCAAATCTCTTCGGGACTTGGTCTGACCAAGAGCATAACAATTCACATTTCCCAAACGGCATGGTTGACCCACTTCCTTTGGTTTGCTTATGGTTGTTTGCTTCCTGACACAGTAAAAGCAGTTCCCGTATTTGCTGGAACTCAGAGACTACTTGCATTGCTCTTGACCTGACTAGAAGCCGTTGCATCATTAGGAGGGCGCGGCCTGGCTACCACTACGGCACAGCACGGCTCGAAAAACAGCCCTCGTTTTTTCCTGCCGACTGAACCGAGCTGAGCGGGTACTGTCGCTGCCTACTACCCAGAATGCTGTGCGTCAGCTCGCCCTCACCGGTGAATGAAAAAAACAATCATGGCGGACACCCGATCAACTCCCTTAGACTTCTCTATAGTTTGACACATTGACTTTCATATTAAAATCAAAGGCAGAAATCAACATAGAAGAATTCAAATATTATGTTGCTCAAAGTATGTATAGACTAGAACCGATAGATTAGATATCTTTCGACCGTAGGTTAGTCAACTTGCCTACGTTAAGTAATGCTACGTGAATACGTCAAAAACGTAACTCCAACCATACTCTGGGTTACCCGGTTTGTAATGGAAACACAAATCATGCTGAGTTAACAGCCCCACTCAGCTTGACACAACACAGCACGATACGGCCAGGTTATATGTAGAAAAGTGGCAATAGTTTCAAAGGTTCAAGCTCTCTGTGCTCTACTCCAGACCTTTCAAAAGACATTAGGAGTACGGTCTTAAGGGGAAAAAGCGAAGTGAATAAAAAAAAAAAATGAAATATGAAAATGATTTTCCTGAAAGGCATGTTTTTCACAAATTATTTCTCATAACTTCCAGGCGCCGACAAGAGTGTCAGCAAGTCTATGTAACTCTGTGTTTCCTAAATTTCCTTCGGGATCAATAAAGAATTCTCGGAGATTGGCACTGAATTTCAAAGTCAAATTAATTGATGTTTCTAACAGGAAAGTTTACCTCAGGACATGTTCATATAAATGTCTTTTTTTCTTTGTGTGCCTCTTTGGATATGTAATGTTGGGCCGTATGCAGATCATCAGTCTCGCACGCTTTGTAGTCAGAATGGGGCCTCCAGATGGGACATTCTCATTCTGTATGCTCATACATATTGGCTGCAACACATAGACTGGCTGGCACACTGTGTGTGTAGTGTGTGTGTGTAGGGAAGCCGACAGGGGGGGACAAAGGGGTCAGCTGTCCCGGGCTCAGAGGGAAGGGGTTCTCATTTTGGGTGGGGGCCCATTCAGAAGATTTTGTCCCTGGCGCAGCCAAAGCTGTCAGCGGCCCTGTGTGTGTGTGTGTGTGTGTGTGTGTGTGTGTGTGTGTGTGTGTGTGTGTGTGTGTGTGTGTGTGTGTGCGTGCATGTGCGCGTGTGTGCGTGCGCGTGTGTGTGTGTGCGTGCGTGCGTGCGTGTATGTGTGTGTGATTAGCAGCACCAGGACCTCCCTTATGGACCACAGATTTCCATTGTGTGTGTGGAGATCGTTCATACACCACACAGAGCCCACAAGTATACTAGTCATATTGATGCAGTGCTTTAACTTTCAGACTCCAAATGTCACGCACAGAAACCTCCCGTCAAGTCGCCTACCATTAGGCCTATATGGAATCCCATTTTTAATATTTCTTTTCACGCACGGTACATTGTCAGTTTTAACGTTTTCCCTTTCTTTGGTTCCCCTCCTTTGTATGAGCCTGACCTTTTGCATGTGTCATTTTCAAAGTTCACTAAAGGTAAAAGATGATTTGGGTAGACGTCAACCTTTTGACCTTTTGAGAAAGCATGATGATCGTGCAAAGTGAAAAGCATTTTTTTTTTCGGCAAAGGAATCCAGTTTGTTAGTCTCATTGGATAGAAGTGTCTGCTAAATCTAATGTAGTTTAGTGCAGTGTTTCCAATTGTCACAGGTGGGAGGTGCACGTTGCCAGGCGGCACCTCCACTTACTATCAACTATACCCCGAGGAGCATTGCACAACCAAACACACCAAGACACCAGAGCAGTTGAGGTTTAAGTATTTATTATCTGAAGTGGACACAGTATTCTGTGGGCCTAATGCGGTGTTGTGTGTGTGTGTGTGGGTGCGTGCAACCAGTTCATCAACGGGGGCGGGTCCATTGGCCTCTCTCTCTCCGGTAGGGCCCCCCAGCGTCAATGCCAGTCCATTCATTTCCATCAGAGATTCCATATCCATCACGGCAATCCGGCGGAAGGCTGGGAAGGACAATGAAAACGTCACCAACCAGTGTTCGTACGTGCCACCATCGTTACTCTTATTATTTATAATTATGCGCACGAGATAGCCGTTTTCTGATAACACACGTGAGTTCAAAACCATGGCACACGGCACGCATTACTACTGCACTTCAAACTTCACACAGTGAATGAAACTAGGAACGGCCATCACGTTCACGCATCTTAAGGATAATTTCGCTACGATCATGGGCGAGGTTGGGGCCCAGGAGAGAGAGTGAGTGAGTCGAGTCGGAGGAAGGAGAGGAGAGGCACAGGAGAGCGCGAGGGGGAGAGAGAGAGAGAGAGAGAGCGAGAGAGAGAGAGCAGGGCTGAGCGGTCTGCCTTCTTGGAGGGAGGGGGCTTCTTAGACTTGAAGTGCCACGGAGACTAGGTCACGAAATATGCACTTATCTTTCTGAGGGGCGAGCGTTCTCACCCCTCCATTTCCAACGTGGCATAAAACACTGCGCCCAGGTCACGGACTTTCATCGGGCAGAATGCCGTCCGCCTCTTCCATCGGGTCGCAGGTGGCCATTCTCGATCCGTAGGATCATCTGTGCTCGTCCGCCTTCTTCCTAGGCCCGTCCGGCTACCGGCTTGGCGTCCCCCAGGCCTCCGGCATCCGCTTCACGGCTTTAGCTCAGGTCACATCTCGCGTCTCATCTTCGCCCGGTCCCCTCTCTCTCTTCCTCTCGCCTCCCCTGCTGCGTCGTTGCTCGTCCGCCTCCTCCGCTCCCATGAGTTCAGTCACCTGCACATAAAAACCCTCACCTACCCCGTATGCACCAATCACGTTCCCCAAATCTCCCGCCTTGCACCTGCACACATTCAAGTTCATTAGTCCATAATAAAACCAGAGAGGATTTATAGAGGAGAGGCCAAACTGGCAGCTTCTTCTGGGTGGTACTGTCCACGAGGCGGCGATGTTCAAGCAGAGGAGAGCCGTCAGAATGAATGGGGGTCCTATGAAGCTCTACAATAGACGCAACTGATGTGTCGGATATGGAAGGTCACCGGTTTTCATTTTATTTTTCCTCAAGGAAGTGTAAATTACCCTTCCAAATGACACTTGGTTTGATTTTTTAAACTCACTGCATTTTTTTAAAAACACGCATTTTGTGCATGAATAACGTGAAACTCAATTACCCAGAATGCTGCACGTGAGCTCTCTACCCGGGTGATTCTGGAAAACAAACATGGCGGCAACTCGCTTTACTACCTTAATAATGTGTTAATCCGACGCTAGATTTCTTAACTGATGAAAATCGAAGGCAGAAATCGACATTGTAGTGTCTAAATATGAGGTCGATTGGTCTATTTGTGGCGTACATCACGATCGGCTGAGTTGTTGGCCTCACGTTTGTCAGTTAGCTTGTGGCTAGGCTACGTCTCGCCGACGTTAGCATCCGGTTTAGTTCCCCAATCTCAAATCGGATGTCGTCATTTCCTTAGCTAGAAGCTAGTGAAGACTGACTCACAAATGTCGAAGCTGTAAGAAACTAGACGGATATAACTCCTAGGTTACTGTTTTAATGTTTAATTTGCAGTCAGAGACGACCGTAATATGTTCAGGTTTCAGCTGCTAGGGAGGACTTATTGTGGGTGATTAGCCCCAGCCCAATAGGGGAACCCCAATCTGCTCTGTCTGAACAGCGCCCCTAATGCAAATCCATTGAACTGCGGCCAAATTTTGTATAATGGGGCGAATAGCCTGTGGGACGGCTATAGGTAGAAAGGCTATGATAAAACCCAGTCTCTGTTATTGTCCATCGGTTAAAACCTTCCCCTGAGAAACAAATAAAAAAAAATTCAGTTCCGACCTCCACCAACAGCTTTTGTCACCCCGTGACACACATAGCAGGATATTTTTCAATGTGGACATTTTTTTTCTCCTATTTCGGTTTCTGCCTTCTGTTTCCATACAAGCAGATTTTTAAAACCCACATATCAAAAAGCAGGCTTTAAAAATATCCCATTTAGGTGGGTAAATGCATCTATTACAATACAGTTTTTATTTTTATCTCCATGTTGCGTTTCCATCTAAACAGGAGGGGGGAAAAAGATCCATATTTAAAAATATCCTGCTACGTGGAAACAGCACCATCGCTTCTCATTGAACATAAACTGTATAGGATGGAGCCATGCAAAGTTTTAGTGGATCTTTAGTGTAAGAAATTAAACCATTTTGGGCTGGGTCTCACTGAGCAGCCACTTGTGCCGTTCTCACTCCTGTACTTCCCACACACCAGACATGCTTTAGGCCAGTGTTTCTCAACCTTTTTTTAGGCGAGGCACCCTTTCAATTCATGAGAAATTTTCAAGGCACCCCAAACCAACAAGCCGTAACATGGCATCGCATCCGATACCACACAAGCTTAGAAAAGTAACACGTTTGGAGACGTCACACACGACCTACGTTCGAAGTTGCAGCTGACTGGGGCAATCTATATTTACTTAATTGTGCGTAAATGGCAGATGAAATATTCCACTGACTAGCATTAGCTTATCAATTTAGACAAATATGTTTTATATTACATAATGTATTTATCAGCCCCGGCACCCCTGTTGAGAAACACTGGTTTAGTCAGAGAGAGTAGAGAGAGAGAGGTTCCATTGGCCCATTGTTTCCGGGTTCTATTATTGCAAGGGGGAGGGGGAGAAATCCCCCTTTAGGCAGACCTAAGGACTGTTCTATTCAATGCTAGGAGTATTACGACACGCCCCTTTTGGCAGACCGGAACCTGGTCATGTTAGGTGCCCATAGCAACCTATTACATTGGCATATCTCTATATACTTAAAGAATCTCTGGTTTAGTGTCATCAGTCAATTTGTCACTATCACTAAATCACCATCACTTAATATGGCCCACTCAGGAGCTAAGAGTAGACATGTCAGGCTATTCTGGACATGCCAGATTAAATGTCAGGCCCGTAGCCAACATTGTGGGTGGGGGGGATCTTTTCCCCCCGAAAGTGGACTTTATTTGGCTCCCGGCTCCAATGTTTCCCAAATACACGAGCACACTAAAAATATTTTAATTTAGACATACTCTATTCAGTATAGGTTTGTCGCAAGTCTGTTGTTGCTCCCCACTCTTAACATAAATGGACATGAATTGCTTCAAATGAGCTATATCCCCACACAGTGTCGGCCCATTGTTGGCTCAGTTACTGCTGTCTGACAGTTATTGTCTATGAAATGGACTTCCAGTCAAAGTGGGATGCAACGTATTTGGGGGGTTCGAGTGGGGGTGGGGGATGGGAGGGGGATTCGAACGAACCCCTCGAACCCCCCCTGGCTACGGGCCTGAATGTAGGCCTACTAGCAAAGAGCATTAGCAAGACAGTGCAGTCTTTTGTTCAGTATTCTCCCTTTCCCTAACTGCCTTCATCC
>NC_085869.1:8706272-8718772 GCF_034702125.1 Engraulis encrasicolus | reverse complement strand
ACATTAGGTTGCTTATAGGCAGGTCGCCAAGAAATGCAGCAGTCGGCATTTTTTTTATTTATTTATTTTTATTGCAATTAATTCACATTACAATCATGGGTATCATTGTACAAAGAGAAACATAAAACAATGAACAAACAAAAACAAACAAAACAGAAAAACAAACAAAAACCACATCTACCACAGAGATTTTTTTTTAAAAAGAAGCAGTCGGCATATTAGAAGTACATAAAAGAGCGCCTTCGCAAAACTGAATTGAACTGAATATATCTTGTTTGGTTCGCACTATTTTTCCTGTTAGCATAGTTAGCACGTTTCCCCTGTTTACATACAGTACACTTAAATGACTAGTTACACAAAATGAAACATGGCAATTTTCTGCTTTACTGGGCAGTGCACTATAATCAGGGTTGGATTAACGCACAGGCTAGATATGGCTACAGCCTAGGGTCCCCCACCTGCTAGGGGCCCCCTGATTGGACAAAAGTAAAAAAATTAATAATAAAAAAAAAAATAGCAGATGACAATATGCATTATGACAATATGCAACATTGAAAAACTTGGTATAAATGGTACCCTTAATTCCATGGTCCTAATTATGACCCTGTCTATGTAAATTTGTTGTGGAATTTGCCTTCCGTGGGGCCCCACATTAACCTACAGGCTAGGGGCCCCAGGCCATCTTAATCCGGCCCTGACTATAATGACAGGCGTAGGAACACCTTATGCATGCTTCAACATCCCATGGATATCTTCACTTATTTTTTTTTTTTTTAAACTTTTTATTCCTGTGTACTTCAGTTGCGTGACGGGATCAAGATGGAGGTAGGCTACTGTGTTCTGTTTTCTCTCTGCGGAGTCTGTGTGGTAGCATTTAGCAATAAATCATGCAATGGGCCCAAGAGAAGCTGCACTGTATTTAAAAATATATGAAAACCACTGAAATGTTTAAACATATTTAAGCTTGTTACGTAACACTTCCTCCAAGTGTGTACAGTAAAACAAAACAAAACAAAACAAAACTTGGGTCAGCTGTTTCTGTCAGTTTTAGTTCAACTCTGTAAGTCACTGTCAGCAAAATACTCTGCCGTGTCACACACAGACACACAGACACACACGCATACACACGCACACACCCACACATACTCACATCGTTTAATTATGAGCATTTCATATTGAGTCTTTGTTGTGTGACTAATGAAATGAAATAAACATGGCTGGCTTGTCAGATGCCATATGTTGCCGCACCCCATGAACAGAGGATTGCTAATTAAACATGAATGTGTTGATTAGCATGAGATGTGATATGAGACTGACAGCTATTGATGTGATGAGAGAGTGCCATCGCCATGGCAATACCATCATCAGCAGGCATGTCTACAAAGGCATCTGAAAGCAGGGGCGCCGCCAGACATTTAGTGCCCCATTTAATATTCGAATTTTGGGCCCCCATTGTAAGGGCCTCTGTCAGTGCTGTCAGTTCTTGGGCCCTTAGAATCTGTAATGGTAGGGACACATAGGAGGCGAAGCAAGCGAAGCGAAGAGAGGCGAAATCCAACCGTCATCAGGTCGTCGCGGCGAAGCAAATGGAATGGAACAGTTCTGTTGTTGATTTGATTGGGCCGCGGCAGGCGAATTCGCTCCTCATTTGCATAACATTAAACTTTCTTTAATAATTTCACTTCGCTTCGCTCCTGTTCGCTTGCTTTCGCTTGTCATCGCTTGCCTTCGCCTCTCTCATAGGAATGAATTGCAAAGTTCGCAAATTCGCGTGTATGTGTTCCTACCGTAACACCTTTCGCCCCCTAGCGGCGCCCATGCTAAATGCAATGGCACCTATACAATGCAATGACCCAATTCTGGGGCCCCACCTTGCCTGTGCCCGGGACTACTGACCTCTTTGTCCCCCCCTTCCTGTCGGCTTCTCTGATCATCAGCTCCAGACAGGAAGTTGCAAATGCATCAAGGGTTGTGCCAGTTGCTATGACAACTGTCAATCAACATGAAAAGAATCTTTACTGATAATGGTAGCACCCCTATGAAAGACAGAAAAGGAAATCTACCACTGCTTTCAAGAAGACACAATTCTCTATATAAATATAAAATAAAATGATTTCATATTTCAGGATCTTTATAATCTTATCATTTAAAAATGTACATATTTGTATGGAAGTTGCAAACCTGCTGCAACCCTCTGAGCTAAAGCCATTCCTCCTTAACCACTGGGCTGGGCCATGGCTGCCCTACCATTCAGACGTCTCTCGCTCTCTGAGCGAGCCACAATATTGGCTTGGTTGTAGCTAAACGCTTTGATCTGCAAGGATCAAGCCAACTGTCAGGATCAGACATCCATCAACACACCAAGTGTGTGTGTGTGTGTGTGTGTGTGTGTGTGTGTGTGTGTGTGTGTGCTTGTGTGTGTGTGTGCTTGTGTGTGTGTGTGTGTTCGTGTGTGTTCGTGTGTGCACGGTGAACCCGTCAAAGCTGTCTGGCTGTCCCCTGGGGATAGGCAGAGAACCATGTCCAGTACTGGACCACTCACAGGCACACACACACACACACACACACACACACACACACACACACACACACACACACACACACACACACACACACACACACACACACACACACACACACACAGAACTACAGCAGTGTGCATGCAGCCCCACCGCCTCCACACACACACACACACACACACACACACACACCAACTAAAGCTGGAGCCAGTCATCTGAAACGGCCTTTAATCAGCAGTCCACCACCAGCGGCACTATCATCCCACAATACACAGCACCACCACCACCAGAGGCACTATCATCCTAGCCAGGCTTTTTTATGCTGGTTCAATAGCCTTTCAGTCAAATACAAGAACAGTCTCAGCAGTATTGTTAACACGTCATCAAAGATTATTGGAACACAGCTAAATAGATTGAATAGAATAGAAATCTGAGTGCTCTGTTTAACAAACAGGCAGTCCAAAAGGCTAAAAGTATCATTAGTCAACCTGACCATGATTTAGGTGGTGAATTTTCATTAATGCCCTCTGGGAAGCGCTATTATTCTGTCAGGACAAAAACAAAGCGTTACCATAGAGGTAGAAAATAACACTAGAGGTGACCCCGCCCCCCTTCTGACGGCAATCTGTGGCGGCCATTATCTGTAGGTAGGTCTGATAAATGGAAATGAATGGACAAGGAGGCTCACCTCTGTCAAAAAATGGCTTAATAATTTGAAAATGTCCATCAACACACTCTACAAGGACAATAGTTGAAGTGTGTTGCTAAATATGTGCAGAATTAATATAATTAGATTTTTAGATGTATTTTATTGACTCATATGATTTAAGTAGATATTTATCCTGACATTTCAAATCTGGTCTTTGATTAATGGGTTACTTCATATTCACACAGTTTTAGTCCATTTTTTAACAGAGGTGGGCGTGTTCTCCATTGACTTGAATTGACTGAAGGTGCCTACACTACCTACAGACAATGGGAGGCGCCATGTGCCACTTCCCAGTGCTGTCGTGAATTGCCATGTCCACTCTAGTGTTATTTTCTACCTCTATGAGCGTTACTCTGGATCTTTCATCCCTACAACCTTTAGATTATTAAACAAGGTTGTAGGGATAGAGTTCATTACTGACCATTTAATTTACTGAGGGCTGCTCATCACTGACAGGACAGGGTGTTTGAATGTATGTGTTAAAATGTGTATGTTTTTGTTTTTCTATTTATTTATTGTTATTTGTTTCCTTTAGGTTTTGTATTTCATTTTCTACTCTTTTTATTTATACTATCTATTCATTGACTGATGGAGACTGGGACCGCACACTGAATAGCCCTTCTGATGGGACTAATAAAGTTATCTGAATCTGAATCTGAATCTGAATCTGAAACCACACAGGTGATGAAAGAGGTGGAGAGAATGAGGAAGAGACAACCACCATTTCCCAATGGGGCACCTAAGTCACGCCCTCTACATCCTGGTTCATGGGGCAGGGGGAGTCAAAAAATAATTACTGGTCTTGAAAATGAGTGTTTTTTTTACACCAATCGAAACCTTGGACCTCCACCTATGCGCCACAAATCCAAAAATCACTAATTTTCAAGCCCAGTAATCATTTTTTGATTCCCTCTGCCTCATGGACCAGGAAGTAGAGGGCGTGACTTAGGTGCCCCATGTCAAGTGTATGAGCCTTGGTAGTGTGTCAGCCGTCGTAGTCTCGCCCAGTGATACTCTTTGGTGAACTCTGCAGAGTATCCAATCACTGGGTTAGCTGACACACTTCGAAGGGCACACACTAGACATTGGGAAACGGACAAATTTTGGGTAGGTGGACTTTCCCCCATTCAACATCCTGATTGCAATTGAGACAATGAACTTTGACTTGCGCTTTTGCAAGATTTTCCAGGAAAACTTCCATCATCAATGACGTCTTGCATCTAATTGCAATACCACAAGCACGAGGTGAGGACAGGGGGCTAGATAATGAGACGGACCTTTGGACCATTATTCCTCCCCCCCCCCCCCGCCCCCCCCCCCCCCCCCCCCCCCCCCCACCCCCCTGTAAACTTGATGAAATACTCATCAGACTCTCAGGTGACGCTTACTGTGCAATTGGCTTATTATTATGCACAATGCACCCCTCTCTCTCTCTCTCCAATCTCTCTCTCTCTCTCTCTATCCCCTCCCTATCTCTTGTGCTCTCCCTTTCTTTGTCTCCCCCTCCTCCCCCTTCTCCTCCCTCCTCCTCCCCCTTCTCCCCCTTTCTCTCTCGTTCTCTTGTTCTCTCTCTCTCTCTCTCTCTCTCTCTCTCTCTCTCTCTCTTTCGCTCTCTCTCTCTCTCTCTTTCTCTCTCTTCTTCCTCCCGCTCGCTCTCGCGCTCTCTCTCTCTCTTTCTTTCTCTCTCTCTCCCTCTGATTGCACACCATTAGCTTCCTGGTTGCCGTGAACAACAGGTCACCAACTCAATTAGGACCAAAGTAAACAGCATTGCTAAGGCTTTATAATAAGCCAGACCTATTTCCCAATGCACCATGAGCAGTGAACGCTGCCCCTCTCTCTCTTTAACCCATTGTGTCCTGGAGACACATATATACGCTGCATTCAGGATTTTGAGATTTCAGCTGTTTTATTAGAGATGTGGGTATGTTAGAGCTGAATGAAGACATTATAATGCAAGGGGAGGGTCTTGGCTTTTAAATGTAACTCATTCCATGTGTGTATGTGCTTCGGAGGCTGAGATATTTCTGATTTAATAGGCAGAGGGCACCCTTTCCCCAAAAGGGCTTAGGACAAAATGGGTTAATGTGCATAGTAGCAGCAGAGAATAAAATATGATGTGTTCTTATTTCATAGATAGATATATGCATGCAGTACAGAGATGTACATACTCTATATGGTACACAGATACATGCACACAGTTGGCCTACTGTAAGGTGTTCACACATACACAGAGATGTAGAAAAAGTTTTTATTTTTAGCCTCATCCCGTGTTTATAGGCTACGTAAATGGATAAAAAAATATCTGTGTTTTTAAAAATATCCACATACGTGTAATAAAGGCCTTAGATAACTTCTGAGTAGTCTTCTCTTAAAATCTAACCCCTTTGCACAGAGCATCTGTTATTACCTTAATGTCACCCACAGGGCTCCTATATAGCGAATAACAGTTCACTCTTTACTACAGTAGTGGTAATTTTGTTTCAAATGCTTTCCTTTGCATTCTTTTGAATTTTCGCTTGGGGCCCCACATTACCCTCGAATCGCCTCTGTGTCACCAAAAATGTAATGGTCAGGTCTTAATCTGTTACTTAAAGGGGTATGCCACTATTTTGGGACTAAATACAGTTAAAATCGTTGGCTGGGGTTTATAAACGTGGTTAAGTGTCTTATTTTTCATGTTAGGCTAAGCGTTGTCTTACTTTAAGACAAGTTAAAGGATGGAGCATGTTGCTAAGCTAGTGAAAGTCAATGGATCATGCTACACGGATCCATTGACTTTCCCTACGTAGCTTAGCGACATACTCCCTCTTTTAACTTGTCTTAAAGCAAGACAACGCTTAACATGAAAAATAAGACACTTTACCACCTTTATAAACCCCAGCCAACGATTTTAACTGTATTAAGCCCCAAAATAGTGGCATACCCCTTTAAAGCTCTCTGTAGTATCATAACAGTGCTATTATAATGTAGTCAAGCCTTTCCAGCAAAGAGTAAATGGGCCCATCTGCACAAAGAAGCTACTACACATTCTCTCTCCATTAGCACAAACTAGCGTTTGTTTATGCTAAACACTTTGACTTCGTGAAAGGTCTGAATAATCAGCTATGTAATGACTTGATAGACTCCATTCTCATTTCGTGCACACGTCCTCTTGTGAGCAAACGTGATTTGCTATATGAGAAGAAAAGATGTTGATGAGAAAAAGTCTTTCTGTAGATTAGGGGTTCCAATGAGCTAAGTCTATTGCTTCTGTGCAAACCATTTTGCTCCTCCTTCTGTCTAGGCCAGTGGTTCTCAAACTTTTTCCATCATTCTTTTTTCATCATGAATGCTCCCCCCCCCCTGCCCCTGCCCCCCCCTCCCCCCAAGCAACAGCAGTACTCGCGCCGACTGATTTTGCGATCGCTGCGCAGAATCAAAGGAAAGGTGATGACTGGTGAATTAAACAAAGAGGGACTGCAGTCGAATGCAGATGTGTGTTCATTTCCTATGGTATTCAAATGAATGACAATTAATGGTAACACTTTATAATAAGTACCCCTTTTTAGGCATTACTTAAGGGTTAGTTAAGCCTTATTTTACCATTAGTTAACCCTTAGTGAATCACGAGTTAATCATTATGTAAGCATTATTGCTCATTTCCTAACTATTATCTACTACCGTTAGTAAATGGTTAGTGTGTGCTGATATAACGGTTCGCTAAGCAAAGTTAAACCTTAGTTAAGCCTTATTTTTAACATTTATTAACCCTTAGTGAATCACGAGTAAGTCGTTATGTATGTGTTATTTCTCATTTCTTAACCATTAACTAATACCGTTAGTAAATGGTTAGTGTGTATTGATGTAACTACTCGCTAAACAAAGTTAAGCATTAGTTAACCCTTAGTGAATCACGAGTCAGTCATTATGTATTTCTGTGAAATTATTAAGTACTGTTAATTAATCATTCGTCTATGGTGATTTAACCTTCTGATAAGCATTAGTAAACCATCATTAAAATGTCTGATAACCCACCTTTATTTATGAAAAAAACATTATCTCTTTGTTGTCTCCTACCACCTAACCATTAACAAGTACTGTTAGGCATGTATGGTAACGGTTTGTAGACTCTTGCTTTAGCATCAGTGAAGTCTTATTTAACCCTTTTGTAATGGTTAGTGTGTGATGACTGGTAGCATGGCAAACAGTAGGCCTAGGCCTAAGTTGAGGCTCATGTGACTGCCCCTCATGGATGTTTCTGGACATTAACAAATGACTTGTTAAGCGTTGCTTATGCATTATCAAGGAATTACGAGCCATTACTTAAGTATATCTGGGGAACTGATCTAAAGTGAAAACCTGTTATGGCTTTACAACACATTAACGAATGACTTGATAAGCATTGCTTATGCATTACCAAGAAGTTTCAACGCAATAATAACGCATATCTGGGGGACTTTTTAAGTGAAAACCTATCCATACTTTCCAAAACATTAACAAATGACTTGATAAGCATTGCTTGTGCACTATCAAGGATGTATAACCCATTACTTAAGTATATCTGGGGAACTGATCTAAAGTGAAAACCTTTCCATGCTTTCCATAACGTTAACAAATGACTTGATAAGCATTGCTGATGCATTACCAAGAAGTCACAACTCATTACTAACGCATATCTGGGGAACTTTTTCAGTGAAAATCTACTTAAGTAGGCCTATATCTGGGGAACTTCTCTGAAGTGAAAACCTTTCCATGCTTTCCAAAACATTAACAAATGACTCGATAAGCATTGCTTATGCATTATCAAGGAGTTACAAATCATTACTTAAGTATATCTGGGGAACCGATCTAAAGTGAAAACCTTTCCATGGTTTACAAAACGTTAACAAATGATTTGTTAGGCATTGCTTATGCATTAACAAGAAGTTACAACTCACTACTTGCGCATATATGGGGAACTTTTAAATTGAAAACCTTTCCATGCTTTCCAAAACGTTAAAGGGACACTGTGCAGAAAATGGTCAAAAAAGGTACTGCAACTATGCTGCTCATTGAAACTAGGCTCCCTATTGCCAAATTTGATCTTTACATGAAAGTTTTCTAAGTAATAAACACATATTAACTAGTATGGTCCAATTACAGTCATTTTTTCAGCTAAAAATGGCTATTTTAGGAAATTCAAAATGGCGGACCATGGAGAAGATCCCCCTTTTCATGTATGAAAAGTGCAGTTTTTCCAGTCATAATGAATACTTAGAATTTGATGGTGGTGGTAAGTATTCATGAAAAAGGTAACATTAGTGAGTGGGCAGCATGGATTCTGGAAATAAACAACTAAAAATCTCACACAGTGTCCCTTTAACAAATGACTTGTTAAGCATTGCTTACGCATTATCAAGGAGTTACAACTCATTACTTAAGTATATCTGGGGAACTGATCTAAAGTGAAAACCTTTCCATGCTTTACAAAACGTTAACAAATGATTTGTCAGGCATTGCTTATGCATTAACAAGAAGTTACAACTCACTACTTGCGCATATCTGGGGAAGTTTTAAAGTGAAAACCTTTCCATGCTTTCCAAAACGTTAACAAATGATTTGTTAGGCATTGCTTATGCATTAACAAGAAGTAACAACTCACTACTTGCGCATATCTGGGGAACTTTTAAAGTGAAAACCTTTCCATGCTTTCCAAAACGTTAACAAATGACTTGTTAAGCATTGCTTATGCATTATCAAGGAGTTACAACTCATTACTTAAGTATATCTGGGGAACTGATCTAAAGTGTAAACCTTTCCATGCTTTACAAATCGTTAACAAATTATTTGTTAGGCATTGCTTATGCATTAACAAGAAGTTACAACTCACTACTTGCGCATATCTGGGGAACTTTTAAAGTGAAAACCCTTCCATGCTTTCCAAAACGTTAACAAATGACTTGATAAGCATTGCTTATGATGAAATAACACATACATAACGACTTACTCGTGATTCACTAAGGGTTAATTCATGCTAAAAATAAGGCTTAACTAAGGTTTAACTTTGCTTAGCGAACCGTTACATCAGCACACACTAACCATTTACTAACGGTAGTAGATAATAGTTAGGAAATGAGAAATAATGCTTACATAATGATTAACTTGTGATTCACTAAGGGTTAACTAATGGTAAAATAAGGCTTAACTAACCCTTAAGTAATGCCTAAAAAGGGGTACTTATTATAAAGTGTTACCCAATTAATAATATAAATAATGTTGGTGAGGGCTTTAAACTTATTGACTTATTGGCGAGACAGGAAATCATTTCCTTGGGGGGAAAACCCAAAATCAGATGTCACAAGCCCCCCCTGAGATGCCTCTGCGCCACCCCAGGGGGGCTTACGCCCCACTTTGAGAAACACTGGTCTAGGCCAATTTACCCCAACCCTATGCAGGCGTACGCACACGCACACACACACACGCACACATGCATGCACGAATGCACGCACACATGCAGTCACACACACGTGCACACACATACACGCACGCACGCACGCACACATGCATGCACGAATGCACGCACACATGCAGTCACACACACGTGCACACACATACACACACGCACGCATGCATGTACGCACGAATGCACACATGCACGCAAACATGTACACACCCACACAAGCTCACACACACACACACTCACATGCATGCACGTACGCACGAATGCACTCATGCACACATGCACGCAAACATGTACACACACACACACACACACACACACACACACACACACACACACACACACACACACACACACACACACACACACACACACACACACACACACACACACACACACACACACACACACACACACACACACACACACACACACACACACACACATTCTCTCTCTCTCTCTCTCTCTCTCTCTCTCTCTCTCTCTCTCTCTCTCTCTCTCTCTCTCTCTCTCTCTCTCACACACACACACACACTAGTTCCCTCATACACATACATTCCACTCTCCAGTTCCCTTCCGAATGTACAAATTATGTAAATCTCCTCCAAAAGTGTAGTTTATCGAACTGACAGCATGCCTTTGAATGCAAACGGAACCAGTAGCTGTCAAAGCTATGAGGCTGTTTCGGACAAATAGAAAAACTCAATAGGCAATCAGGTTTGGGTTGTTTTTTTACATGCGCACTGTACAGTACAGCATAGCACTTACTCCAATCAGCCTCCATTGAACCAGGCTGCCACCTCCCTTGAATCAGGAGTGATTGTGACTCAGATTACATTATGCAATGTTAGAATTATGCCATCAGGGCTGGACTGGCCATCTGGCATAGCGGGCATTTCACGGTGGGCCCGCACCCTCGGGGGCCCCTATTTTCAAAAATGTAAAAAAATAATAATAATAAAAAAAAAATGTGAGTCAGCTATGCGCAGCTAATTACGAGGGGCCCCTTTTATCCAAAAGTGCCTGGGCGCTATTTCTCCCCCAGCCCAGCCCTACCTGCCATTACCCTGCATTCAATAATACTCACCTCAACTGTATTTGCATTACCTAAGCATTTGTGTTTGCAGGTGTTGGTGTTATCCAGGGCTGCTGACAGCTTTGGCTGGGCCTGGGACAAGGCTATCTTAAAGGCCCCCTCAACTGAATACATACCCAATACATATATAAATATACCCCCCATCCTCCGCAATTCTTCATCTGCAATGTCTTGAGCAAGAGTACGCCAGACAATTTTGGTGTTGGCCTATGGTTTATGACGAGTGAGAGTTTATGAGAGTTAAGAGGACACTGGCCACCATCAACCCACGCAAAGCAGCTGGCCCAGACAACATACCAGGCCGAGTGTTGAAGGATTGTGCAGAAGAGCTGAAGGATGTCTTCACAGACATCTTTAACATCTCTCTGGAGCAAGCAGTCATCCCATCACTTTTCAAAGCTGCTACCATCATACCTGTGCCGAAGAAATCATCACCATCATGCTTCAATGACTACCGTCCTGTAGCACTGACGCCCATAATCATGAAGTGCTTCGAACGGCTAGTCCTGTCACACATCAAAGCCACCCTACCCCCCACCCTAGACCCCTACCAGTTCGCATACCGAGCCAAGCGATCCACGGAGGATGCAATTTGCTCTGCCCTCCATCCAGCCCTCACCCACTTGGACAATAAAGACTCATATGTGAGAATGCTGTTCATTGACTTCAGTTCAGCATTCAATACCATAATACCACAACAACTCATCAGAAAACTGGACAAACTAGGTTTCAGCACCTCCCTCTGCAACTGGCTGCTGGACTTCCAGATGCAAAGACCACAAGCAGTACGGGTAGGGAACAACACCTCGAGCACCCTGACCCTGAGCACGGGGGCTCCGCAAGGTTGTGTTCTCAGCCCCCTGCTGTTCACGCTGCTGACACACGACTGCACAACGACCCACAGCACTAACCATCTAGTGAAGTTTGCGGATGATACAACACTGGTGGGCCTCATCACCAAGGGCGATGAGACTCACTACAGAGAAGAAGTAGACCTGCTGGCCAGATGGTGCAAAGACAACAACCTCCTGCTGAATGTCAACAAGACCAAGGAGATTGTTGTCAACTTCCAAAGGGTCCAAAAACAACTGCCACCACTGACCATTGACGGCGATGCTGTGGAGAGAGTGAGCAGCACCAAGTTCCTTGGAGTGCACATCAGCGACGACCTCTCTTGGACCACCAACACTACATCACTGGCGAAGAAGGCCCATCAGCGTCTCTACTTCCTGCGCAAACTAAAGAAGGCAAGTGCTACACCCTCCATCATGACAACATTCTACAGAGGAACCATAGAGAGCGTCGTGTCCAACTGCATCACAGTGTGGGGAGGAAGCTGCACGGAGAAAAACAGGAAGACACTCCAGCGTGTTGTGAACACAGCGAAGAAGATCATTGGAGTACCACTCCCCTCCCTGTAGGACATTTACACCACACGCCTCACCCGGAAAGCACTGATGATCATCAAAGACACAAGCCACCCTGCACACAAACTGTTCAGCCTCCTGCCCTCTGGAAAGAGGTACAGGCGCCTCCGTTCCCGTACCACCAGGCTGGCGAGCAGCACAATGCACCAAGCGATCAAGATGCTGAACACTCAACCCACTCTCCCTCCACTGTCAGCCTCTAGCCAGCAAGGCCACTGACAACCCCCCCCCCCCCCCCCCATCCCCCACCACCATATCTGCGACTGAACATTCCACCTGCACTACTATACTTGTGACTGAACTTTCAACCTGCACTAACTCAAAACAA
>NC_085869.1:8688772-8701272 GCF_034702125.1 Engraulis encrasicolus | reverse complement strand
ATTACACACAACGAGCAAACAAGAACTCAATTTTAAAAGCCAACAACATGTGCACTCAGCAGCCTATTCAGTACCCAGAACGCATTTGAAAACGGAGTTCGTATCACAAATAGGGTGTCAAGATATCACTGACAGACGTTGAAATGATAGGTTTGAGTCCGACAAGTTGTGCCGCTTAAACTGGGCGCTCTCTTTGAATTTCGGATTGCGTCTTTGACAGCCAGACATGATAGGCCTACCGGTAGGCTATGTAGCTCGTTTCATGGGACAAATTAGAATTGGGAAATCACAAAGACATATATTTAAAACAGACATCAACACAAAGAAAACTTTAATTGATGTATTTAATTATTATTATTATTTTTAAAAATATATCGTTTGTCAAGATCCAGCTGGGGGAGCGCACATCAGAGCTTCCGGAGCGCGCATCAGAGCTTCCGGAGCTAGCTCCGCCTTGCTCCCCCTCAAAAAAAGCCCTGGTTGTTATGCTCTTGGTCAGACCAAGTCTCGAAGAGATTTGAAAGTCATGATAATCAGCGCCCCAGCCATTTATACCTGCTCTCTGTTGTGTGTGCTGAACTGGGAACTGGGCTGAGTTGTGGGGTGTTGTTGGGTGCTGTGTTACTCATGCAGTCGGCCTTTTCCATCTTGAAAGCTGAACATGTTATGTCTGAATCTAAAACCCATATCCCATGTATCGCACGTTTTCTCTATTGCATAATTCAACATTCCATTCTGTTTCTTATGTGTCTATACCTCCATTTCTCTCTGTCTCTTTCTTTCTCTGTCTCTTTCTCTCTCTGACTCTTTCTCTCTCTGACTCTTTCTCTCCCTCTCGCTGACTCTCTCTCTCTCTTTCTCTCTCTCTCTCTCTCTCTCTCTCTCTCTCTCTCTCTCTCTCTCTCTTGCTCTCTCTGTCTCTGTCTCTGTCTCTCTCTGTCTCTTTATCTCTCTCTCACTATCTATCTCTCTCTCTCTCTCCCTTCGTCATGCCCCTCTCTATCTCTGTGATATCTTTTCCTTGTCAGTCTTTGCCTCTCTAGTCTAATACTCTCTCAGTCACAGCCATGACAGTCCATTTTTCATATACTCATTCATTCACTTTCTTCTCAGTCTGTCATTCACATCACCACTACTCCTCCTCTCCTCTGTTCATGCACTATTCATCACATCTCTACCTCCACCAGGGGCTCTGTGTCTCCCACCATCATTTATCCATCTCTCTAACCTTCAGCTCTCTCTCTCTCTCTCTCTCTCTCTCTCTCTCTCTCTCTCTCTCTCTCTCTCTCTCTCTCTCTCTCTCTCTCTCTCTCTCTCTCTCTCTCTCTCTCTCTCTCTCTCCATGAAAAGCACTATGTCTTTGTACGGTAAGCCTGTCCTTGTCATAAAAGCCAAATGATTGGATGATTGAAATGTTTGACCTTACAGGAGCAAAGCTCTCATCCAAGCATATTGCCATGCATTCATTCCGAATCACCCGTCATACACATGAATGTATACGCACACACGTACGCGCCACGCTCCCATGCTCGCACGCTCATTATCAAACTACAGCATTTCAAGGTGGACATTTTTTTCCCCCATGGTCTCTACGGATCTTGACTCAGAATTATTCAGGCTGTGCACTGTTGAGATGAGATGAGTGGCTGGTGTTTGATGTTGTAAGGCATGAAGTGCAGATGTGAAGGGTAGTGTTGTTATTGGTATGCACCATATGTCCTTCTGCTGCACTGCACTGCCCACTGCCACACTGCACTGCCACATTGTCTAACACACACACGCACAGACACACACACACACACACACACACACACACACATGCATTCAGACACACACACATGCATTCAGAGACAAACGCACGCTCGCACGCATGCACACACACACACACACACGCACGCACACACTGTCTAACACACACAGACGCACGCACGCACACACACACGCACACGAGTGCGCGCACACACACACACACATGCATTCAGACACACACGCACGCACGCACGCACACACACACACACACACACACACACGCAGACACAAGTAAACACTCACACATGCATTCTGTGAGCCATAGCCTGACAGCAGCTGGTAATCGCTGCAAAAAGCCATCTGCCAGACACCTGAGCTAATAGCAGAGACGGTTTAGATCAAGACGGGACAGTCACCGCCATCTTGTTGACGCCATCGGGGTGCTATTTCGCGATTATGTAGACCAGATCTGAGAGTCAATGGGGAAAATGAATGGGGAAACTGAGTATAGGATGGGAGGGAGCCCAGCAGTTGTGAAAAGCATATGGTTGAAACCACCGTGAAAAACTGATCAATCTAGACTACTTGGTTGTGTCATACAAGTCAAAATAAAGCTTTTAAGCCACTTTTCTCACTTTTTTTTGACAGAGCGCAGGCGCAGTAGTTCCGTAATGGCACGAGAGCAACGGCTTTTCACAACTGAGCATGCTCATCATTTCGCGTGCGCCGATGCAGCCAGATGATTGGATCACTGGCAACGCAGCTCAGCAGGCACATTGGCTCTTGTTACCACTAAGGCGGGAGATGTGCTGGTAGACGCCATATTTGCGTTACAAATCTTCACCGTTCATTTCTATGGACACCTTACGATTCTGTCATATCTCCCCTTCCTAAAAAAATCTCTGGTAATAATAACATGACTAACAGCATATCTGTCTGTCTGTCTGTCTGTCTGTCTGTCTGTCTGTCTGCCTGTATGTCCGCCCGCATACCTGTCTATCTACTCTGCCTACCTTCCTTCCAATCCTATATCCGTCCTCCTGTCTGTCTGTCTGTCTGTCTGTCTGTCTGTCTGTCTCCCTGAACGTAACCAGAACTGTCACTCTCTTTGCCAAATATCACGCATTTGTGTTCGTCCTGATGACAGACCAACATATTTATCAACCTGCAGAACATATGGGGATTTAGAAGGCTTTAAAGGGGCATTGTGTAGTGGCTACCCAGGTAAAAAATGTAAAGTGTACTTTTGACGACTGTACTTTGTAAAAAGTGTACTATTTTCGCCAATTTAAATTGCGCTTCATTGCACTATTAGTGCGCTAGAGCACTACTAAAGTAGTACTTCAGCACACTTGCAGCACACTGAGTCTGCTTAATTGGCACCGCTTTTGGACAGCTTTAAGTGCACTACAAGCCTACTTTTGAAATTATGCTCCAAACACGCTTTCCATTCAAAAGAGTTTTTGAGGGAAAAGAGTTTTTCAATAAAGCCCAGCCTACCCTTTGTGAGAAATGAGGAACTGGATCAGACTTACTTTGAATCTCCTTGCTTTGCCTGAGTGAAGAAACAGTGAACAGTGAAGAACTTTTATAATGAGGCAAATATCAAACTCATCAAACGATGAGCCTGCTGACAGGACCCATAACATTGGTTTGCAGATCCTTACCATGCAATATTCATCAAAGATACTTAGCCTCAGGCAATGAAGCTATTCTCGCGACCTTCACTTAACCTTGGGAAGACATAGAGGTAGGCCTAAAACCTCACAAACAACATAAACACGTAGAAGTGGACATGGAAAAGTATTGAAGTCAATGGTGGATGAAAAATAACAGGAAAGACTTAAGCTGAAGCTCTGGCCATAAATTATTTAAAATGATTGAAGTCAGAGAGTTTGAGTTGTAATACGGTACTATGTGATGTTGGAGTTTAGAACTGTTCAGATGCTTTCAAAGCTGTTCAGAGGCCTTTGCTCTGACCGTCTACCTCAGATGTTGTTTTTGACCGACCACATAAGACTTTCCAACCGGCCCAGTCCACACCCCCAGGCTCTCTCCTCAGCTGAGTTTAGCATACCCGAGCTGCCGCCATTCTGCCTTTTAAGTGAGTGAGAGAGAGAGAGAGAGACAGCTTGTAGTTTCTTGCTTCAATGACACTTTGAATAGCGTTCAGATGTGCTAAGTTGAGATGGCGGAAATGGAGAAGTATAGAAAGACTGTCTTGACCTGACGAAGCGCAAGGAAATGCGTTGTCCACTAAATAAATAGCAGCAATTAAGTCAGTGTGCAATGATTCTTCTTGACTTCGTTGGATTACTGATTTTAGGCTGCACTTCACCAGCACCTGGAAGCTGGCTGTGCAGAGGAGCTTCAGATCTTTGAGTACTGCTACTTCTACTTTATACATCTGTGTGTTTTTCCATTTCTCACCTTTATAGGCGATTACCTTTGGGAACTTGATAGTAACCCTTTCCCTTGTCTGGGTTAGAGCGATAATGATTAGAACATCCGAAAACAGCACAAAACTGAGGCATTTTAGACAAAAAAAATCATAGACAAAACACAGCGCTTTTCAATGTCTCTCAATGGCTCCAATTCCAGGTAAATTATTACATAATCCATAATTAAATAAATCCCCAAAATGTTATTATCCAACATATTTGTTCCAGCCGTGCAAGGACACCTACAGTGTGCATGCACGTGTGAGCGTGTGTGAATGTGTGTGCATGGGGGAGGCCGTGTGTAACTGTGTGCATGCATGTCTGAACATGTGTGCATGTTGAAAAAATAAATAGGAAGAATAGGAAGCAAAGAACGAGGCAACGGCGGGAAGGAATACAAACACTGTGCTGCTCTGCTCTGGACTCCAAGAGACTTTGCTCTACCACTTACATGGGCAGTCATGGGTGAGCGGTTAGGGCGTCAGACTTGCATCCCAGAGGTTGCCGGTTCGACTCCCGACCCGCCAGGTTGGTGGGGGGAGTAATTAGCCAGTGCTCTCCCCCATCCTCCTCCATGACTGAGGTACCCTGAGCATGGTACCGTCCCACCTCACTGCTCCCCATGGGGCGCCACTGAGGGCTGCCCCCTTGCACGGGTGAGGCATAAATGCAATTTCGTGTTGTGTGCAGTGTGCAGTGTTCACTTGTGTGCTGTGGAGTGCTGTGTCACAATGACAATGGGAGTTGGAGTTTCCCAATGGGCTTTCACTTTTTTTTTTTTTCACATGTATTAGGAGCCCCATATATACCCTTAAAGCTATACGGGTCATTAACATCTAAATCTGTTTACTTGCTTAAGAAGTAGCACACCCACAGCACTGGTGTCTAGAAATTTATTTTTTCCTTTTGTGGTCTGTCTTTTGTTCCCTTTAAAAATAAATAAATGAATGAATGAATGAATGAATAAATAAATAAATAAACAAACAAACAAAGCGGAAAGGATTTGGGTTTTGTGCCCCAAAGTTGCATTACATAGTAAAAAACAACAACATGAAAACGTTGAGTCAGTAGCACAGGACTCTCGAGATCCCATGCAAGTTAATGAAATAGAGTTTACTTTGTCTTTTGGATTTCATTACGAGTTTTTGTCAGATGAAATTAATTAATGTTATCATTATTTGTGACACACGTGATAATTTGTCCCGGGCCCAGGCACATGGGGTGTGAGGTGTGTGTGTGTGGGGGGGGGGGGGGGTGTCAGTGGCCCTCCACAGATGTGTCAAAGCTTCATGGAGGTTATCAATAATTCACATGGTCACATTCTTCCATGCTCCGGAGCAGTGATTTGTGTTGTTTGTTATGGTGGGGTTATTTGTTTTTCATCTTGGGAATATTCTGTGTTTCTCCCAACATCTATCTCTCTCTCTCTCTCTCTCTCTCTCTCTCTCTCTCTCTCTCTCTCTCTCTCTCTCTCTCTCTCTCTCTCTCTCTCTCTCTCTCTCTCTCTCTCTCTCATGCACATCCACATGTGCCCACAAGCATGCACACATGCACATATAAAGGAACGCACACAAAAGTAAGCACACACACACACACACACACACACACACACACACACACACACACACACACACACACACACACACACACACACACACACACACACACACACACACACACACACACACACACACACACACACAGTTATCTCATTACGCAGTACAGGTGTTGTGGTGCACAAAGCCACAGAGCAAACCTCTCACTTCCTCAAATCCTCTCATCCATCCAGCCAATTGCACTCCAGGGATGTTCGAGATGGGTAAAACTAGAGCTCAATTTCACCCATCCTCAGACTGCAAGCACTTTTCCAGACATTAAGTGCTACACTCTGCACTTTAGGGTGTGTGTGTGTGTGTGCGCGTGTGTGTGCGTGTGTGTGCGTGTGTGTGTGTGTGTGTGTGTGTGTGTGTGTGTGTGTGTGTGTGTGTGTGTGTGTGTGTGTGTGTGTGTGTGTGTGTGTGTGTGTGTGTGTGTGTGTGTGTGTGTGTGTGTGTGTGTGTGTGTGTGTGTGTGTGCGTGTGTATGTGTGCGTGTGAGCGTGTGTGTGTGTGTGAGCGTGTATAGTGCTCGTGTGTGTGTATACATGTTTCTGTTATAGTGTGCTATGAGACTGGCCTAAGGTTAGCCATTACGTACCAAGTGGTTGTTCAGACGGGCAATAACAGGCTGCCAAAAGCTGTGTACCTTCAGGGGGAAAGACTCACCCAAAGAACCCATGAATCCACACTTCCCATCATGCATTGTGCTTCACCAGGGGCGATAAAAAGAGCAGAGCTCAAACCTAAGCGCGAGGCATAAACAAAATCATAGCAAAGTCGAACAGCTTTACCTGTCATTCCTTGAGCCGTCTACTGGAAGATCGTACCTGATTGTTGTTCATTAAAGGTACACTGAGTAAGATTTTTAGTTGTTTATTTCCAGAACTCATGCTACCCATTCTCTAATGTTACCTTTTTCATGAATACTAACCACCACCATCAAATTCTAAGTATTTATTATGACTGGGAAAATTGCACTTGTCATGCATGAAAAGGGGGATTTTCTCCATGGTCCACAATCTTGAATTTCAAGAAATAGGCATTTTTAGCTGCAAAAATGACTGTACGTGGGCCATACTAGAAAATATTAGTTTAGGCCTATTACTTAGTAAACTTTAGAAAATTACGAATCTGGAAAGTTCTTTTTCTTCTTAAAGTCAGTTACCCTTTCCTCAGTCGTTAGAGAGTTTCTCTACTTCTACTTTTCTACTTCTACTTTTTGTCTACATTTTCCGAAGCTACTGTAATTAGCCAAGTGAATTAGCTTGAGGGTCGTTTGTTCCAATTAGAAATTTGGCTTCAACACGAATGAACATTATAGACTACATTGTGTGTGTGTGATTGGGTTTGTGCTTGCGCGAGCGTGTGTGTGTGTGTGTGTGTGTGTGTGTAATGATTTGAAAGACTCTTCTATAGAATAGCCGAGGGAAGATAGTGTGGTGTTGTGGGATTGGCACTGATAGCGGCTGTGTCTGTTAATTGTGTCCTAAATTCTCACATTGCCTATATCCATATGAGGGGAAACCCCATCACCAGCCGAGAGAGAGAGAGAGAGAGAGAGAGAGAGAGAGAGAGAGAGAGAGAGAGAGAGAGAGAGAGAGAGAGAGAGAGAGAGAGAGAGAGAGAGCTGCAGCCACACACAACATGTACAAGCACATACGACCAGGACTCCCTGGCAGAAGAGACTCCTAGTCTCAATGGGACAATCCTGGCTAAATAATGGATAAATAAAAACATAAATAAAACAAACATATGCCCTCCCACAGACACAGACCTAGCCAGAGCCACATCTCTCCTATAATGTGCTCATTAATTGCGCTGGTCAGGTGGGTGCACTGGGCTCGTTAGCCACAGTAGTGGGTGGTGCTGATGATGATGGTGGCTCCTAATAACACAGTAAATTGAATAATGAATAACAGTGATAATTGAACACTAATAATAATAATTATTATTAATAATTGAGGCCGAATGCAAACTATAGAAGAATGTTACAATCAATTCCTTAAAGCACTGTGTAGTATTTTTCATAGTTTATTTCCAGAATTCATGCTGCCAATTTACAAATGTTACTTTTTTTCATGAGTACTTACTACCACCATCAAATTCTAAGTATTCATTATGACTGGGAACTTTTCTTTTTCATAGCTTTAGGCTTTAGGCCGCCACCCTCACAACAGACCCCACCTTCAAGTCCCCTGAAAATATTACTTAATTGTATTGCAAAAGTAATTTGCCATTGGTAATTTCTCACATTTATTTACAAAATATGTCATATTTCATGTGAAAGTGCATAACATTAAAATGATGTCGGGGGCCGGATACGACAGCCTGAAGGGCCATAAATGGCCCTCGAGACATAATAGGTTTTCCACCCCTGGCCTACAGGGTGGACCTCTGCACCAATGGCAGTGGTCCCATGTGGCAGTCACTATTGCCACGAGGCCAATCTCTCGCTTCCTCTGCCTCTCAGGTGCTGTTTACACGTAGCTGGATATTTTTATATGTGGATATTTTTTCTCCTGGTTGCATTGGTTTTGCATTGGTTTTGGCTTTCCGTTTCCACGTAGCAGATATTTAAAAATACAAGTATAAAAAGCAGGAGAAAAAAATATCCTATTGAGGGAGCTGAAATGCATTTGCTACAATGGAGGATTTATTTTTATCCACATGTTGCGTTTACACCTAAACAAGAGAAACAAATACCCTGCTAAAAAACTATCCTGCTACGTGGAAACAGCACCAGAATACAGTTTTTCTACTTTCATGAAAGCCTGTAGACAACCCTTTAAAATGTTGAAAAGAAGGATAGAGCTTGTCATTGGAGTCGTGCTGTTTGAGCCTGTGGGTCAGCCTTTTTGTCAGGGGGTCTCTGACTGGAGTGCTCTGTGAGCACACAAAAGGATTTTGATCTTTTCCCATCTGGATTAAAACAGCAGGGTGAAAATGATAGATAGCTTCCTCTGTTGCATACAAGATTGGAAATTGGTCACAAGTCACGACTTTAAAAAGAGAACGAAAACCTTGTTGCCTGTTTCCTCTACTTTTCTTGTCCAAAATACAATTGAACCAGAAACGCAAAGAAGACTTCCATACCAATTTTACTGAGGGAAAGACAGAAAGGCAGATTGACAGGCTGACAATTACAATAAACACTCGAAAACCTTTCAAAGCTAAAGATAGTGTTTGAACTTAAAAAACCAACAACTGTCTAAATAAAATATGACACAAGCAGGGCCGGATTAAGGCACAGGCTAGATATGGCTGCAGCCTAGGGGCCCCCGCCTGCCAGGGGGCCCCACAGGCTAGATATGGCTGCAGCCTAGGGGCCCCCACCACAGGCTAGATATGGCTGCAGCCTAGGGGCCCCCGTCACAGGCTAGATATGGCAACCTGTAGCCTAGGACCCCCCATCACAGGCTAGATATGGCTGCAGCCTAGGGCCCCCCACCACAGGCTAGATATGGCAACCTGTAGCCTAGGGGCCCCCGCCACAGGCTAGATATGGCTGCAGCCTAGGGGCCCCCACCACAGGCTAGATATGGCTGCAGTCTAGGGGCCCCACAGGCTAGATATGGCTACAGCCTAGGGGCCCCCGCCACAGGCTAGATATGGCTGCAGCCTAGGGGCCCCCACCACAGGCTAGATATGGCAACCTGCAGCCTAGGGGCCCCACCACAGGCTAGATATGGCTGCAGCCTAGGGGCCCCACAGGCTAGATATGGCTGCAGCCTAGGGCCCCCCGCCAGAGGCTAGATATGGCTGCAGCCTAGGGGCCCCCGCCACTGGCTAGATATGGCAACCTGTAGCCTAGGGGGCCCCGCCCATTTTATAATCTGACCCTGGACACAAGGGACTAGATGGGGCAGGCAGTCAGATAGGCAGTCAGACAGTCAGATAGGCAGGCAGGGCAGACAGCTCTGCACCACAGTTATTGAATGAAGTGGGCTTTAAAAGTGTGCAGGGGGGGGGGGGCATGGCAACCTGTAGCCTAGGGCCACAGCCCATTTTATAATCTGGCCCTGGACATAAGGGACTAGATGGGCAGGCAGGCAGATAGGCAGTCAGGCAGTCAGATAGGCAGTCAGGTTCAGCAGGCAAGACAGTCAGATAGGCAGGCAAGACAGTCAGGTAGGCAGTCAGGCAGTCAGATAGGCAGTCAGGTTCAGCAGGCAAGACAGTCAGATAGGCAGGCAAGACAGTCAGGTAGGCAGTCAGGCAGTCAGATAGGCAGTCAGATTGGCAGTCAGATAGGCAGGCAAGACAGACAGATAGGCAGTCAGGCATGCAGATAGGCAGTCAGGCAGTCAGATAGGCAGGCAGGGCAGACAGCTCTGCACCACAGTTATTGAATGAAGTGGGCTTTAAAAGAGTGCCCCTCTGAGAATTACAGCATGACTCAGATGAAGCTCCACATTTTTTACCCAAGGTCACGCGCTGAATACTTAAGTGGAGGCTTTGATGAAAAGATTGCGTGTGTGTGCGCGCCTGCCTGCGTGCCTGCGTGTGTGTGTGTGTGCATGCGTCCGTGTGTAATGCCATGTCATGCGCGAGCGTGTGCATGCGTGTAAGTGTGTGTGCGTGTGTGTGTGAGTGACAGATGAAAAAGTGTCCATGCTGCATCTTCCACCTCGTCAGTATTGGTGGCCAGGTGTCTGTGTGTGTGTGTGTGTGTGTGTGTGTGTGTGTGTGTGTGTGTGTGTGTGTGTGTGTGTGTGTGTGTGTGTGTGTGTGTGTGTGTGTGTGTGTGTGTGTGTGTGTGTGTGTGTGTGTGTGTGTGTGTGTGTGTGTGTGTTCCACACCTCGTCAGTATTGGTGGCCAGGTCTCTCTCTCTCTGTGTGTGTGTGTGTGTGTGTGTGTGTGTGTGTGTGTGTGTGTGTGTGTGTGTGTGTTGTGTGTGTGTGTGTGTGTGTGTGTGTGTGTGTGTGTGTGTGTGTGTGTGTGTGTGTGTGTGTGTGTGTCTGTGTGTGTGTGTGTGTGTGTGTGTGTGTCTTCCACACCTCGTCAGTATTGGTGGCCAGGTCTATGTGTGTGTGTGTGTGTGTGTGTGTGTGTGTGTGTGTGTGTGTGTGTGTGTGTGTGTGTGTGTGTGTGTGTGTGTGTGTGTGTGTGTGTGTGTGTGTGTGTGTGTGTGTGTGTGTGTGTGTGTGTGTGTCTGTGTGTGTGTGTGTGTGTGTGTGTGTGTGTGTCTTCCACACCTCGTCAGTATTGCTGGCCAGGTCTGTGTGTTTGTGCTGTGTGTTTTTCCCTTCCACCACGCAAAGCAGTGTGTGTGTGTGTGTGTGTGTGTGTGTGTGTGTGTGTGTGTGTGTGTGTGTGTGTGTGTGTGTGTGTGTGTGTGTGTGTGTGTGTGCGTGTGTGCGCGCGCGTGTGTGTGTGTGTGTGTGTGTGTGTGTGTGTGTGTGTGTGTGTGTGTGTGTGTGTGTGTGTGTGTGTGTGTGTGTGTGTGTGTGTGTGTATAGCCTATGTGTTTGTGTGTGTTTGTGTGTGTGTGCACGCACGCGTCCGTGTGTGCGTGCGTGTGAATGCTAAGTGCTATGGGTAGAGTTTATGATGGCAGGGACACTGCTGCAGGTGAATTTAAATAGGCAGGGAATACTTGGGTAGATTGTACAAATCACCTGATACGCTGGTCCAATGTGTGACGGCTGAAAAAAGTTAAAAGATATATATATTTTTTTTTTAATTGAGACTGCATCTGTGTCACTGAGTTTCTTTCAGTTTTCAGATGTTTCTCAAGTGCCTTATTTCTACAAGTTAGATGCTTGGGCCCTAACCTCAACTCCAAGAAACGTATTGTAGACTACACTGTGGGCCCTTAAGTTGAAAAAATAAAATTATGCACACAAATCCTTATTCCAAACATAAAGGTACACTGTGTAATATGTTTAGCAGTTTCCCTCCAGAATTCATGCTGCCCATTCACAAGTGTTACCTTTTTCATAAATACCACTAATACCAAATTCTAAGTATTCATCAACCCATTGATGCCTGATGTTGCGTTGCGCAACATTGACCCTGGCGCCTGAGCTGCGTTACGCAAAATTCAGGCTCATGAGATTTGAGACAACTTTATTAAAAATCTCTGTTTATATGAGATGAATGACCACATTCTAATGGAAGATGAGGGTCTTAGCGTTTAAATGCAACTTAGTACATATCTTTATGTGCTTCAGAAGCTGAGATATTTAGGTTTTTATAGGCTGAGGGCAGCTTTTCTTAAAAAGGGCTCAGGCATTCAGCACCCTTTTTTGCAGGTGCCTTAGGCGCAGAGGCGCATCCTGCCATCAGGCAAGGCAGGCAGCCGCTTGGAGCCCCCAAGCCCCTAGATAGTGAATAACAGTCTACACTTAACCACAGTAGTGGCGATTGTGGTTCAAATATTCATGTTCATTAGTTTTCGCTTGGGGCTCCACCTGACCCTAGAATCGCCTCTACTTAGGCGTCAATGGGTTAATTTTGACTGGGAAAATTGCACTTTTCATAGGATCAAAAGGCGGATCTTCTCCATGTCCGCCATATTGAATTTTTTAGCTGCAATACATACTGGACATTGGTCATACTAGTAAAAATAAGTCTATTATTCTATTGGCAATAGGCAGCACAGTTTCAATGAACAGCATAGTTGCACCACCTGCTCTGGCCACAATCAAGTGCACCTTTAAATCAATTGCATTCACAATCAGCTGACAGGCTGTTCATAGTTTGCCTGGT
>NC_085869.1:8676272-8686272 GCF_034702125.1 Engraulis encrasicolus | reverse complement strand
TTCTAGTGCTTTTACTGCTGCTTCAACTGCTACTGCTGCTATTACTATTGAGGAGCTGTCCATGGTACTCAGAGTCCTCCCTCTCTATCCAAACACTCATTCACATGTGTGTGTGTGTGTGTGTGTGTGTGTGTGTGTGTGTGTGTGTGTGTGTGTGTGTGTGTGTGTGTGTGTGTGTGTGTGTGTGTGTGTGTGTGTGTGTGTGTGTGTGTGTGTGTCTGTGTGTGTGTCTGTGTCTGTGTCTGTCTGTGTCTGTCTGTGTCTGTGTGTAACAATGCATTTTCAAGCTGAATAACACCTCTTGAACATTTCCAATACATTCTGCTAAGTGTGATTGGTGGACTCAGACTAAGAGGGCAATACACACCCACACATACATGCCCTTCTCTCTCATACACACACTTTAAAAAACACATTACACACACACGCATGTGCGCGCACATGCACGGTTACACACACACACACACACGCACACAAGCGCACACACACACAAGCGCACACAACCATACACACACACACACACATACACACACACACAGACAGAAACACAACCCCCCCCCTCCCCACACACACAAACACACACACACACACACACACACACACACACTCTACCACCGTGATCATATAGTACTGCATGAGTGTGTGGTGGTAATCAGGGGTCCCATAATAGTGGGTCTTGTTATGGCCTAATCACCCCCTTCAGCTCCCTATTAGCTCTCGCATTACACTCAATCATGACTCATCTCATCTGCCCGCCCGCCTGCCTGTTACCCTCACTTGTAGTGAAATGAGGTGCTCATCCACGTGGATGTACACATGCATGCATACAGACACGTACACTTGTAGTCAGAACACACACACACATGCACAAACGCACACCTACACACGCACACACACGTACAACAGTGTTCTCTCTCTCTCGCTCTCTCTGTCTCTCTGTCTCTCTCTCTCTCTCTCTCTCTCTCTCTCTCTCTCTCTCTCTCTCTCTCTCTCTCACACACACACACACACAAACATGTGAAACGTGGGTCGAGGCAGCTCTACTGGAGGTTGACACATACAGTACAGTAGATGGGCACAGCTTACTCGCATGGCTAACCCCATAATACAGTCTTACATGGGAACCAAAAAAAACCCCAAAATGCCAGAGGGGTTGGGAGCAGTGTTTCAATGAGCTGAGATGCTGCCCCATTATGCTTAGGAATTGGATTCCATTCTGACCGGAGTTCCTTTGCAGTCTTACCCAGGGCTGGTCTGGGGGAGAAATAGCAGAAATATTCTAGTAAGGGGAGATAGGACAGGTACATAGAAATTAACGGTGAAGATTCGTAACGCAAATATGGCGTCTACCCGCACATCTCCCGCCTTTCTGGTAACAAGAGCCAATGTGCCTGCTGAGCTGCGTTGCCAGTGATCCAATCATCTGGCTGCATCGGCGCACGCGAAATTATGCACATGCTCAGTTGTGAAAAGCCGTTGCTCTCGTGCCGTTATGGCACTACTGCGCCTGCGCTCTGTCAAAAAAACCGTGAGAAAAGTGGCTCAAAAAGCTTTATTTTGACTCGTATGACACAACCAAGTAGTCTAGATTGATCAGTTTTTCACGGTCGTTTCAACCATATGGTTTTCACAACCGCTGGGTTCCCCTCCGTCCTATACTCAGTTTCCCCATTCATTTTTCCCATTGACTCTCAGATCTGGTCTACTTAATCGCGAAATAGCACCCCGGAGGCGTCACCAAGATGGCCGCCATATGTCCCCTCTCATTCTAAAATCTCTCTGGAAATAGGGCCTGGACACTTCTGGGTTAAAGATAACCCCCCCCATCACATGTCTGGAAATAGGGGTCCACGAGGGGCCTTGCCTTACCTTGCCTTATTCCTCTTCGCTCCGAGTGGAGCATAGGGCTTCTACTAACTGCCTCCAGACAACACGATCTTGGCTTTTCCTCTTGGCTTCATTCCAGGTGATGTTTATTTTCTGGAGTTTGTTATATCCAGGCTCCTTTACGGAGCCACACTTCATTTAAGGATAAATGACACGGGAGGCATGAAGTCGTGTTCACTCTTTGTATTGTAAACCCCGGAATGAGCATACACAATATACACAGGGTGAATGGAGCGGGGGTGGACGGAACGAACAATGGGACAAACTTAACCTGTGTCAATACACAACAGAGTTCATCTCTGGTGGTTCTTCGCCATGAGTCTTTGGGCCTTCCTCTGCGTCTTGTACCTTGAGGGTTCCAGTCGAGCGCATGTCTTGTGGTGTTTGACTCTGGCTTTCTTAGAGTGTGTCCAATCCATTTCCATTTCCTTCTCTTGATGGTTACTTCCAGTTCTTCATGTTCAGTACGTCTCCAGAGCTCGTTGTTGGTTATTTTGTTTGGCCACCAGATGCCACATAGATGTCTTAACTTCTAGTTGATGAATGGTTGAAGTTTAGCCAATATACCCTTGTTTATTTTCCATGTTTCGCAGCCATACAAAAGAACGGTTTTGACGCTGGAATTGAAAATCCTTAGCTTGGTCTTTAAAGAAATGGCTCTACTTCTCCAAACTTTGCTTAGGGTGGAAAACATTTGTTGTGCGCTTCTCTTTCGGGCCATCACATCTTCCTCTGTTCCTCCAGATTCTGTAACTATGCTGCCAAGGTAGCGGAACTGGTTTACTCTCTCAATGGTTTCTTCTCCACATTTGAGTTCGTTGGTATTTGCAGGGGTCTTAACTCTCATTTCCTTTGTTTTGTCACGAGGGTGCAGGGACCCACCGGGAAATGCCCGCTATATGCCAGATGGCCGGTACAGCCCTGATCCTACCCCTCTCTCTCTCTCCCACACCACTCATATCCTGTCACACTCTCTTGCTGTGCTGTGCTCCTAAATAAAGGCATAAAAGCCAAAAATGTACATCTTTTAAATAAGAAAAATGACAGATAGGCAGGACATTACATACTTATAGTACATGGTATGGCTATATATGGCTTTGTCTATGGCTATGGCTATGGCTTGCAGATGATTGGTTGAGACATAATAGAGAAAAGAAAAGGAAATGATTTTTTACACACACCAATTTAGAATGGCCTGAGGGAATATACCAGAGAGAGAGAGAGAGAGAGAGAGAGAGAGAGAGAGAGAGAGAGAGAGAGAGAGAGAGAGAATGGATTGAGGGTGATACTGTATAAAAGAGTGAGTCATTGAAAGAAAAAGGAAGATGACGATGACTAAGGATGGACAAAAACCCTGGGTGGCGACGACATGAAAATGGATTTCATGCGGTTCATTTCCTCTCGTAATCACTAAGGAGAAAAGTGTGTGTATTTATCTCAGTGGGGTATAGTATAGTGGCTCTCTTGAGTGTGGCGTGGAGAGATTATTCCTAGAATAGTTCACCAGGCACACTGGCCTCGATATACAGAATAATCCTCTGGATGACTGGACGTGGACAATGTCATTCTTAACTCCTGGCGTCACTTGAGCAAATCTTTGCAGGAGGTTGTGTAAGATAGTCAAGCACCAATGGATTGACTGGTGCTGTTGCTTCCATCTTCATGTTCACAGAAATACTGTATCTATACATCATCTCATTTTGTAGTTACAGTGTAGCTTCTGTGATGTTAAACAGGAAATCCTATTAAAGCTAATGTGCCTAATTCTTTCTGTTTGTACTGGTGTTAGTATAGAACATGCCTTTATAGTGTTAACATTACTTATAAAATACCCACAGCTGCTAATGCGATGATAAAGTAGCGACAAGCAAGCAAGGTACCAGTAATGACCAAAACACCTCCTCTTCATTAAAGCAGCCGTCCGTAAGTTTTCATGTTGTCATACGTCCTGATTCTGGGATTTTGGACATTTTTACGGACATGAATTATCAAAACACCTGAAGTTGGAAACCATTAAATCTGCAGTTACTACATGCACATAATTCCCAATTTTAGCCAAAAAAAAGGTATTCAACTTCCTGCCCCTCTTTCAACATCCTCCAAAATGCCAGCAAAGTTTTGTGATTGGGTAGCCACCCACACCCCCAAATCTGTTTGGTTAAGCTAACTAAGGCAGCACAGACATTTTGTAAACAAGACTAAAGGCTTTGGCGGGAGCTGGAAAATAAGCCTTTTGTCCGTAACAGGCTATTTCATGTTTTACTTTCGGAATCCCGTGACAATTCAAGGTAATACATAACTAAAAACAAGTTGTCAACTCCCACTTTAAGGCCTCGTTGGTTGTCCTTAGCGGAGTTCGTGCCATGCCCATCCCTAATGTGACATCGATGCTCCATCATTCTGACTTTCACACTTAAATATTACCTGTCAGCAAAGACTGGAATACTAAAAAGTCTTCACTTCACCTCAGCTCCAGTGATGATATGTGGGCTTGTACGTCAAAGTGATGGATGGCTGACCGTGCCCTTCGGTCTTGTTGAAGGCGGACACTGCCAGGGCTGGACTGGACTGGGGGAGAAAAGGCGCCAGGGCACTTAAAGGGGCTTAAAGGGGCCCCTCATCATTAGCGGCACAGAACTGACTCACTGGTGGGCCTCGTGGACCCCTATTTTCACAAATGTTAAATTGTGTTTTTAGTTTCTGACAATAGGTGCCCAGTAGGGTGCAGGGCCCACTGGGAAATGCCCATTATGTCAGATGGCCAGTCCAGCCCTGGATACTACACATGCAAGCAGAGGCGATTCTAGTGTCAGTGGGGGCCCCAAGCAAAACCCCAAAAGAATGAACATTCGAAACAAATTGGCGCTATTATAGTTTAAAGTTGAGCTGTTTTTCACCATGTAGTGGCTTGGGGGCCCCAAGCGGCTGCCTGCCTAGCCTGGTGACAAGATGCGCCTCTGCATGCAACACATTACTTGCTACAGTGTTAATATACCACTTTAGAGAGTAGGAACAACACTCTATCTGTTACATTTGACACCGAGAGTGCTGAATTCAATCTACTTGTGCCTAAAACTGATTGCTAATGACAGCTACTAATGGAGTAAAACATTGATTATCATTAAGTGCTGACAGGTTTGTGAGAAGTATGGTTCATTACAAAACTGAAGGAGACAGACGATGTGATGAGATGAGAGAGGGGTCCCGTCCCGCATCGGGGAAAAAAAAAGGACACCGAATGACACCAAAGTTCCTCAAACACCCTCCTAAACTCTTCCTCACTTCAGGTACCTCGTGGGCCTAATGGTTACTTCAAAAAGTTGGTCTCGGAATCAGAAGGTTGCAGGTTCGAATCCCTTATCAGACATGGCTGAAAAGCCCTTGACCAAGGCACTACATGTAAGCTCACTTAAGGCTCTTTTCTACTGTCGGTTTTCTGCCCAATCACATACACGTAGAAGGAGACACAGCTCAATTGTAAAGCAAAATGTGGCAGCCGAGTCGCGCTGTGTGGAGCTGGAAAAGATGAAAAAGGTAGGTATGCACACTGCCGATGAGCTCCAAAAATAAACTTTATTATTTAAAATGCAACGTTTCGATCTCACTGGATCTTCATCAGGCATATGGGTAACAGGAAGAAGCTGTGACTTATATCACATGATCATTCATACACCCGCCCAGGCAAGGCACCCAAGGGTGTCAATCAAATGGATTGACAGGCATCTTGGCCTGTGTCCATCATGCATCAGGCAAAACCAAAAACATTTGCAAGTTTCAAGAAACAAGAAATTAAAAATGTGAATAAAGTACATGAGCATATAAAGTACATTTCACATGTTTTAAAAACAAACAAATCGGAGACAGTTACAGAAAAGGTTTTAGATCAAAGTACATATTCATCCCTTTAGGTGACATAGTATTTAAAGTGTATATATAAAAGGCTTCACGTCTAAGCAGTAAAAAGTGTTGAATGCATCAAACGCCTGACAGAAATTGTGTTGACAAGAAATTTTTTCATGTTTAAGAATGACTTCTTTTTGCAGATCAAAGGGACCGCCATGGGGAGCACCATGGCGCCCAATTATGCAAACCTCTTTGTAGGTCACTTCGAACATAACGTGGTCCTGAATCAGGCTGTCAATCCATTTTTCCATAACATCCTCTTCTATCGCAGATTTATTGATGACATTCTTGTGCTGTGGAAAGGTACAGAAACCCAGCTGTCTGAATTCCAAGACTTTTTAAATGAGAAAAATGACAATCTGAAATTTAGTGGCGTTTTTGATAAAGAAAAAATCAGTTTTTTGGACATCATGATATCCATAGACGGCAATCGATTAAAAACTGACCTTTACAAAAAACCCACAGACAGAAATACCATCCTCCATGGCAAAAGTTACCATCCCACCAGTCTTAAAAAGAATTTACCTATCAGTCAGTTCAACAGAATACGACGTATCTGCAGCTCTGACCAAGATTACGCTCAACAGTGTACTGCTATGTCCGAACGCTTTAGGGAGCGAGAATACTCCGAAGAGTGGATTAACAGTGCAGCAGACAGGTTTTCACACCACCGACCAAGAGCAGTGCCTAAACAGAAAAAGACACACTGAAACTGACAACAGACTGCCATGCATTACGCAGTACTCGCCACTGAGCAGAGACTTTGAAGCGATAGTGAAGAGACACTGGCCTATCCTCAGCTCCGACCCAAATCTCAGAGATGCTTCGTTCAGACAGCCCCCGCGCTTTGTTTACAAGCGCTCCCCCAACATCCGAAACCTTGTTGTCAAGGCGGACCGACCACCTGATCATGCGCCAAAAAGATTCCCTCCCGTCCCCGATGGCAATTACAGATGTGGCCAGTGTGCACAATGCAACTTCACGCGAAAGTGCAACTCTTTCAACCACCCGCACACTGGGAAGTCTTTTAAAATCAAGGGAGTCATTACGTGCAACACAAAAAATGTCATTTATATGATAAAATGTCCCTGTGGTCTAGCCTATATAGGTAAAACAACGAGGTGCCTAAAAACGCGCATAGCAGAACACAGAAGTAATATAAGGCTGCGTGATGAGAAGAACCCCGTTGCAGTTCACTTCAACATGGCCAAGCACAATCTTGCAGCCCTCCAATACATTGGTATCGAACATGTTGCGATCCCTAGACGTGGGGGTGACGTTGACAATTTACTGCTTAGACGTGAAGCCTTTTATATATACACTTTAAATACTATGTCACCTAAAGGGATGAATATGTACTTTGATCTAAAACCTTTTCTGTAACTGTCTCCGATTTGTTTGTTTTTAAAACATGTGAAATGTACTTTATATGCTCATGTACTTTATTCACATTTTTAATTTCTTGTTTCTTGAAACTTGCAAATGTTTTTGGTTTTGCCTGATGCATGATGGACACAGGCCAAGATGCCTGTCAATCCATTTGATTGACACCCTTGGGTGCCTTGCCTGGGCGGGTGTATGAATGATCATGTGATATAAGTCACAGCTTCTTCCTGTTACCCATATGCCTGATGAAGATCCAGTGAGATCGAAACGTTGCATTTTAAATAATAAAGTTTATTTTTGGAGCTCATCGGCAGTGTGCAGACCTACCTTTTTCAACTATCTGTTTTTTTGTCTGGCACCTGCGACAAGTGTTTTTGGATGTGCGCACCCTACCCAAAACTACTGGAGCTGGAAAAGAGGCAATAATGTTGCTCCAGGGACTGGTACCAATACCCAGTGCCTAAACAGCTGTAAACCAATGAATGAAAGGGTGTATTTGATGTAGTTTAATCCCTTTGGATGACATCGTAATCAACTTACTTCCGTTGACCTTCATGGCCTGGACTACAAGGAACCTTCACAGACATTGCGTATTACAATATGCAACCTTGCCTCCTCCACTTGTGCTTGTGGCCTCTCCCCATCTCCTGGCCCCTCCTCCGTGGAGAATGATAAAGTTTCCCAGCTGTCAGCCTAGCCACAACAACTTTTGATGGACTGTTTTTCATTCACTTTTGCAAGATATTGAAATATAATATTGTGGTCAGTGATGTCATCATGACATATTACTTCCTGGTACGAGGAGACAAGCGCAAGTGGAGGAGGCAAGGTCGCATATTGTAACGCACTCATGCTGTATGGTACATCCCCTGACCACCTGCTACATTTCTGTAGATCAACGGCTGATTCAGCTGGGGCAATATGAAGAGTTTACAATATGATTATTTTCTCCCATATGACATTACATTAGACTTAGCTGACGGGTTTATACAAAGCGACTTACAGTTATTTTTTACAGGGTATTTTGTTACAGTCCCTGCAGCATGGGGATAGGTTCCCCCTCCTTAACTAACCACTAGGCCACAGCTGTCCATATGTCCATATGTCATGATTTTAAACCATACCGTACATTTCCAGTTGCAGCATGCAAAATTGCAGATGAGTTGTTTTAATTAAAAAAAAAAATGTTTTTGTGGTGAGCGCACACACACACACACACACACACACACACACACACACACACACACACACACACACACACACACACACACACACACACACACACACACACACACACACACACACAAACACGCACACACAAACACGCCCACACTCACTCTGAGAGGGGAGACAAAACACACAAAGCATGGGTGCCAGGATCATTTAAGTCCTGCTGTCTAACAGTGGAATATTATAATACTGTTATTTCCCAGCCCCAAGTAAATGGACTGCCTAATTGGTGCTTTTCCGCATAGAAGCCTTTAAAAACAAAAAGTGTTTTGCATACCAAAGACAAGGCTTCAGACAGACGCTCGCCGCAGTGCCATGCAGACAGGGCCAAATAACTTCCACCCGAAATTACCTCCCAATTATTATGAAAAACTACTGCGAACGACAACAACGTCCGGGGGAGAAGATATAACTTCTTAATTTTGAAATAGCGTGTTATCTTTTAATACAGTTTCTAGAGCTGTTTGGGGTAGTGGAGGGGATTCTAAAGGCCTTCCTTCAAGACTTATTCCTCTCTCTCTCTCTCTCTCTCTCTCTCTCTCTCTCTCTCTCTCTCTCTCTCTCTCTCTCTCTCTCTCTCTCTCTCTCTCTCCAGAACCAACATCTGAATGCTCTCTGCTTGCACACACAGACAACACTAATAAAGAGCAAAACAAATGAATAAAAGTAATGTGATGATAGCTGCACTGCATGGTGCAGTCATACATCTTAAACGTCTCATAGGAGTGTTGTTGTTTACTAATCCAAACATCCAAGAGTACTAAGCACACTGAATAAATTGCGTATGCAAACAAACAAACTTTTGGACAGATGTACAGAAAGACTCTCAAACTTTGAGACAGACAAACAGATTATTGGATCTGACAGCAGACAGACCTCTCTGACAGACAGACGGATGGACGGCAGGATGGGCAGCAAGACAGATGGACTTTCAAACTTTCAGACAGGTAGACACTCTGGGGGCCTATACTACAAAGTTGGTTCAGGGGTAAAACAGTTTAAGTCAGTGTTTCTCAAAGTGGGGCGTAAGCCCCCCTGGGTGGGCGCGGAGGCATCTTAGGGGGGGCGTGTGACATCTGATTTTGTTTTTTTTCCCCCCAAGGAAATGATTTCCTGTCTCGCCAATAAGTCAATACGTTTTAAGCCCTCACCAACATTATATTATGAATTGTCATGAATTTGAATAGCATAGGAAACGAACACACATCTGCATTCGACTGCAGTCCCTCTTTGTCATCTCTCACCTGTCATCTTTCCTTTGATTCTGCACAGTGATCGTAAAATCATTCTGCGCGAGTAGAGCTAGTAGGCCTGCTGCTGTTACTTGGGGGGGGGGGGGCTGGGTCGGAAGCATTCAGACCCTCTGAAGGGGGGAATGATGGAAATAGTTTGAGAACCACTGGTTTAAGTTAAGAGGTAAATCATCTAGAAGAGCCTGGAGTCGTCATTTTCTTAACCCCTTAGCGCAGCGCTATGGCTCTCTGTAAAGTCATAGCAATGTTGTTATGATATAGTTAAGCATTTTCAGCAAGTGAATAGGGTCCGGCGACCCCATCTGCAGTAAGAGGCTACGAATGAAAATGAGGACTTCAGG
>NC_085869.1:8658772-8673772 GCF_034702125.1 Engraulis encrasicolus | reverse complement strand
GTGTGTGTGTGTGTGCGCACGAGTGTGTGTGTGTGTGTGCGTGCGTGCCTGCGTGTGTGTCTGCATGTCTGCCTGTGTGTGGGTGTGTGTGTGTGTGTGTGTGCGTGCGTGCGTGCGTGCGTGCGTGCGTGCGTGCGTGCGTGCGTGCGTGCGTTTGAGAGTCTGAGAGAGTGAGGGATAGAGGGATAGAGGGTGGTGGATGGGATGAGAGAGTGAGGGATAGAGGGTGGTGGATGGGATGAGAGGGATGGTGAGAGAGTACAATGTTGCTAGCAGACACAAGCACACACAGGGAAACACTGAGACAGAGGTGGAAATGAGAGGAACGAAAGAGACTGTTGGCAAAGACAAACAGAGAGAACGTGTAAAGCAGGGCTTGACATTAACTTTTTTCGCTTGCTGGCCCTTGTGGCAAGTGGTTTTCCTAAGTCACTACCCATTCAACTATTGCACTAGCCACAAAAAATATAGTTTTTTGTTTGTTTATGAAGACACCGTACATCTAACCTCAGAAGATGACGTGCTAAAGCAAGAAGATGAGTGCACAGCTTTCTACATGGAAATTAATCAAACTAACAGAAACTGAGTAACTGAGCTTTTTCTTGAACTGAAATACAATTGATACACAAGGGACAAAGTGCAGAATATAGGCTGTTCTGATATGCCATACTATAGAACAAGTTACCTGCCAAATTGGCTAGTGACACTAAAATTATAACCAGCCACAGCTAAGTTTTACCAGCATTTGGCCGGTTGGCAGGTGCCAATGTCAAGCCCTAAAGACATAATAATGTAGGCCTGTTTAGTCTCTAATGAAGTGGGGTTCACACACACCTCGTAAAAAACAAATTCCTCCAAAACAATGACGTCTGGATAGGTATTAGGGTGTGGCATGATCACAGCCTAATGGTCTTAGGACCTGGAGGAAAGTACGGTAGCTCCCACTGTCACAACTCAAGACTATTAATAGAGAGAGAGAGAGAAGCTTGGGAGTGAGGGAAAAATGTGAATGAGAGAGAGAGAGAGAGAGAGAGAGAGAGAGAGAGAGAGAGAGAGAGAGAGAGAGAGAGAGAGAGAGAGAGAGAGAGAGAGAGAGAGAGAGAGAGAGAGAAGCTTGGGAGTGAGGGGGAAACGTGAATGAAAGTGTAGATGAGGAATGGCTGTGACTGAGAGAGGATGAGAGGAGAAAATACTTACAAGGACATAGTATAGAGATAGAGGAAGTACATGAGAGAGAGAGAGAGAGAGAGAGAGAGAGAGAGAGAGAGAGAGAGAGAGAGAGAGAGAGAGAGAGAGAGAGAGAGAGAGAGAGAGAGGAGAGAGGGAGAGAGAAAAAGAGGGAGGGATTGAGAGATGCAAGCAGGCTTCTGGAAATGAAAAGGCACAGCAGACAAATGAGAGAATGAACAAATTCTACCCCTAAGAGAGAGAGAGAGAGGGGGGGGGGGGGGGGGGGGGGGGGGGGGGGGGGGGGGGGGGGGGGGGGTGGGGGGGGGGGGGGGGGGGGGGGGGGGGGGGGGGGGGGGGGGGGGGATTGGATATACAGTTGAGGACGATATTATTAGCCCCCCTCCTGAAATTAGACATATCTCTTCATTGATCATTGAGAATGATCATTATTAATAAATGTGTGTTATTCTGGAAACAAATACACCATGGAGATAGTATCCAATAAGTTAAATTTGGACTTTTCCATTTTCACAATGAGTTTAAACAAAAAAGGGCAAAAATGACAAGGACAAAATTATTAGCCCCCTTATCATTAATAGTCAATACAGTGCCATTTATGAACAAAAATTGACACCAGGCACTTTGATTAGTTGTTAACTATGTTGGCACATGTCCTACCAGGGATTTTGGCCCATTTTTTTCATCGCAAATAGTTAAGCTGGTCCAAATTGCATGGATGTTGAGATTGGACATTCATTTTCAGCACTCTTCAAATACTATCTAAAGGATTGAGGTCTGAACCACTCCATGACCATGGTTTTAGTATCCTTGAAGAACATTTGAACTATTTTGGATGCCAGTTTTGGGTTATTATCTTATTGAAAGACCCAGTGAAGATCTTAGCTCCCTCTATGAGCATATTTTTGCAAGGTCACTTTCCACATTCTATCATAATTTTCAGTTTTTATGGTGCCGTACACCCAAACAAGGTTTCCTGTGGCTGAGGCTGCCACAGAATGATGCATCCACCACCATGTTTAATTGTGGAAACCATCTTGTAACGATTCAAGGCCTATCCCTTTCTTCACCTGACAGAAGTAGAATTCATGCATCAAAGCAGGTGCAATTGAATATCATCAGATGAAAGCAGAGATGTTCAAAACTCATTGTTGACTTTCAAATGTTCACAGGCAAAGCTCAATAACACTCTGATATGCACTGCCTTTAGTAAAGGAGTTCTTCTGTGATGATGGCCCCAAAGCCCAATATGATGACAAGCCCTAACAACTGTCTTTCTTGGTGGGGGAAAAACTCCAAGTGAGGCAAGGTCAATAACAATCATCAAGGCAGGTGTCCAATGCTTCTTTGGTCTAATGAGGCTAAGCAGTTTCCACAGTTCCACATAGTGGTGGGGCATCAAGTTTAGTCTGTTATTCAGCCTCAGACACAGGGAGTCTGGGTCTGAATCTGGATTACTGGGTCTTCCAACAACATTGTAACCCAAAGCATACATTTAGATTAGTTCAGAGGTTCTTCAAGGACACTAAAACCATGATATTGGAATCACCCGCTCATAGTCCAGTCCTCAATCCCACTGAGAGTCTGTGGTTAACGTCTATGCTCAGCATCCATGCGATTTGGACCAGCTTGAACACTTTGCAGTGAAGAAATGGGCCAAAATCCCTAGTGGGGCATGTGCCAACCTAGGTAGCAACTTATCAGAGCCTGTTGTCAGTTTTGGTTCATAAATGGCGCCATATTGACTATTAATGATCAGGGGGCTAATAATTTTGTCCTTGTCATTTTTGCCCTTTTTTGTTTAAACTCATCGCAACAATAGAAAAATCCAAATTCAACTCATTGAACATTATCTCCATCAGTGTATTTGTTTCCAGAATAACAGAAACGGTTAATAATGGTCATTCTTACTGAGAAATCAAGAGAAATGTCTAATTTCAGGAGGGGGGCTAATAATATCGTCCTCAACTGTATTACAGTATTTATATGTGCAAACAAGCTTATGCAACAGAGATAACAGATCTTATTTCAGACTAATGGCCCGTGTACATCAGGCGCTACCTACGTGACCCAGGTAGCTAGGGTGGTTGAAGAAGTTTCGCCATGAATTCGTTTTATTCGCTCTGGACGCTGCACTGACATGTTTGATTCAGCTAATCACATAACGGCTCTGTCTTGACAGCCTGGGACATTCCTCGATATGAAGTTCCAATTGGTTTTCGCCGAACCGTGTCATAGCGAATTCGCTTAAGATTAGCTTGAGTTTAATCGTCAAAATTCGCCCTGGTCGCTCAAGAAGCTTCGCTCCTGGCGAATTCGCTCTGGTAGCTTTATTCGCCTTCCCTCCATAGAGAAACAATGACTTCCGCCGCGCAGGTCGCTTAGTTCGCCTTCGATATACACGGGGCTTAACATGACACGTCTAGCGTAAAACTGGAAAATCCAGTTCAGTCTGCACAAATGAGTTTATTTAAGTATGTGGTTGCGGTTTATTTTGGAACTTAATCATGTCCTATTTATTTTTTATATAAGAAGTGAGAATGTCAAATAACGTCATTCATTCATTCATTCATTCAATACTCATTGTATCTGTGCCAGTCACCAGAGCAGCGATGGCCTCTCGGAGAGGCCAGGAGTGAAGGAGGGGACAGCACAGATCAGCAACACTGATTTGGGGAAGCCTTCAGAGCTGCAGAGGAGAGATGAAGGATGTGAGAGAGGGGGGAGGGAGAGAACAGGAGGGCAGAAAGAGATGGAGAGAGAGAGAGAGACAGAGAGAGAGAGAGAGAGAGAGAGAGAGAGAGAGAGAGAGAGAGAGAGAGAGAGAGAGAAGAAGAAGAAGAAGAAGAAGGAAAGAGATAACTGCACTTAAGAGATGGTAAGGAAATATGTGTGAGAGAGGTAGAGGGGGTGGCAGAGGAAGGAAATGAGAGATAGAGAGAGAGAGAGAGAGAGAGAGAGAGAGAGGGAGAGAGAGATGAAGGCAGAGGGAAAGGATAAAGAGAATGGTGACTGCCTTTTGGAGATGTAGGGGAAAGAGGAAGCATAACAGAATTGGGAAGAGGGCAGGAGTGACAGAGGGTTGGAGAGAGAGAGAGATAGAGAATAGAGAGAGAGAGAGAGAGAGAGAGAGAGAGAGAGAGAGAGAGAGAGAGAGAGAGAGAGAGAGAGAGAGAGAGAGAGAGAGAGAGAGAGAGAATAGAAAGAGCGATGAGTGAGAATAGAGAGAGAGGTGAATGAGAAAAGAGAAAGAGAGGGGAATGAGAATGGAGAGAGAGAAGTGAATGAGAATAGAGAGAGGTGAGTGAGAAGAGAGAGAGAGAGAGAGAGAGAGAGAGAGAGAGAGAGAGAGAGAAATGAGTGAGAATGGAGAGAGCGAGAAGTGAATGAGAATAGAGCGAGAGAAGTGAATGAGAATGGAGAGAGAGAAGTGAGTGCTTTTCAGAGCTGAGGAGAGTACAAGAGATGACAGATGAGGAAAGGGGGAAGGAGAGAGTGAGGGAGTAAGTGTAGGTATAAGGGAGATAAAGCAGCTTTTGATGAGAGAGAAGTGGACAGAGTCTCGAAGATTTGAGAAGAAGTGAATTGAGTGGAAATGATAAACGGGAAGTGAAAAGACAGCTGAGTGGGAATGACACCTGGGGAGAAAAGGGGAGACAGGGGCCATTTCTCAATGTCAAGTGTATGATCCTTGGAAGTGTGTCAGCCTAATTAGTCACGCTCAGTGATTGGATACTCCGCAGAGTTCACCAAAGAGTATCCAATCACTGGGCGTGATTACGAAGGCTGATACACTTGGTAGGGTCCACACTAGACTTTGAGAAATGGCCAGTGATATAACGATAGGTGAGTGGGGTGAGGGGAGGGATGGGGGATGTGTGATGAGTGGAGGCTGAAGAGAGTGGTTGAATCTTGATCGGTGCAGCCTGATAAAAGTGGTTGAGTCTTTATGCACTATAGGCGTTTGATTATTTAGTGGCATGTAGCATGCGGAAGTGGCATGCTATGATTTACATTGGTTGAAAACACAGTATACACTGACAGGTTAAGGTTTAGAATGAGTTTCGGTATAGACCAGGGCTGTAGTGGAGGGTAAACGCCGTTTACGCACCTCTGGAATTTAGGAAATAGCGTTTACCCACCTCTAAATAGCGTTTACCCACCTCTAAATAGCATTTACGCAGCTCTTAATGGCAATTTCGCACGTCAAAGTTCCCTGCGGCTTGTGATCTGCCGTTGGAATAATCCAAAATAAGTTTGGTGTCATTTAAAACATATTGCTGAACTTAACGCTTTAGTAGGAATCATTTTCATCTGCTCTGTATTCGGGTATGTGACCTTCCAATCAGTGCCTTTCGGCTGCGCGGAGAGAACCAATCAGGATCCAGGGGATATGTAAACACATACACGTTGCATTTAGTTGCCTGCCTACTTAACTGTTCAAAGTTAATCATCATGGATATTAGGAGATATTTGAAGAGACCATCCAGTGCTTCCACTTCCGCAGATGCCAGCAAAAGGCCTCAAGTAGGCTACAAAGTAAGACTGACAGAGATCAATTTACATGAGTCGTTAAGTTTGAGTTGACGAATTATGGCAATGACAGAACGAGCTTTCACATTAGCTAATGCGTAGTCATGCTATCCTTGTATTGCACTCGTCACCCACCGCTAGTCATTCTCACGAAAGCTAGCAATGCCACCAGTGTAATTTTACAACAATAATTTTACAGCACGAGACGTTCTCGCGCTTCAAGGTGAAATGAGAATAGCAAATCAAATAAAAGGTCAATTGTCATTCTAAATACCGCAAAAAATATGATTTATATGATGGCTTATATATCATTTTTTTTAAACAGCCATTGAATTGGCACGTGTAAAACAAAAATAGCAATCTTATATTTTCTAAATATAAAACAATATAACAAAAAACATGCTGTATAGGCTATTTATGCTGACATAGGTAGTTATAGCCTACATGAGTGATCCTTTAGCTTATGTTGTCAGTGTAATTGGCAGTGTAATTGGCATTCCCGCTCAGGTGTCTTTTAAACAGCCATTGAATTGGCACGTGTAAAACAAAAATAGCAATCTTATATTTTCTAAATATAAAACAATATAACAAAAAACATGCTGTATAGGCTATTTATGCTGACATAGGTAGTTATAGCCTACATGATGATCCTTTAGCTTATGTTGTCAGTGTAATTGGCAGGCTGCTTAACTGGTGTTCTGCCCACAACTCTTAAATTCTACTTTTTTTCAGGCAGTGATGGTACAGGCAATGAGGCAGAGATCTCAGGGAGAGGAGAAACACCAGGAGATCAGATAGAGATAGAAGAGGAAAGAGGAGGAAATGAAAGAGGACCAACAGAGAATGAGGAAACAGAGAAAGATGAAATAGGTGAGGAAGAAACAGGTAGTGCGAGAGGAGACACACACACACACACACACACACACACACACACACACACACACACACACACACACACACACACACACACACACACACACACACACACACACACCATATCTACTGTAGATAGTTCTTACTCTACACATACTTTTCTTTACTGTTGAAACACACTACAAACTACAAACACATTTTTTGACTGTCATTGATTTAATATGACTTTAACTGATAACGTCATGGAATATGGCCAGGACAGCCATACAGATTCGCGACACCTTGCGTTGCTTTGTGCTGTGTCGCGTTGCGAGACGGAGCAAATGGACTCTCATTGGCACCTCCCTCTCTGATCTTTATCTTGCATTGTGTGTGTGTGTGTGTGTGTGTGTGTGTGTGTGTGTGTGTGTGTGTGTGTGTGTGTGTGTGTGTGTGTGTGTGTGTGTGTGTGTGTGTGTGTGTGTGTGTGTGTGTGTGGAATACAGCTGTCCCTGACTCCTGTGACTGTACCACCTGTTACAATGGCCTTGCACACCTACTCTCTTCAACATATCCATAACACACACACACACGCACACGCACGCGCACGCACACGCACACGCACACGCACACACTTATATTACAGAACTGAGTGAAGGTAATTTTGGTATGTTTCCCATGTCTCCATCACTGTCTGACACTGCATGCCCTTTAGCTATTCAGTGAGGCATAAAAGATGAAGTGTGTGTGTGTCCATGTGTGCAGGCGTGCATATGTGTGGGTGTGTGTGTGTGTGTGTGTGTGTGTGTGTGTGTGTGTGTGTGTGTGTGTGTGTGTGTGTGTGTGTGTGTGTGTGTGTGTGTGTGTTTAGGTAAATATGTTTTCCAGTGCTCTGTGCATTCTGAACAACAGTTGTCATGCAGGCACCATCGTTACCAGGGACAACAGGAAGTGACCTCATGACATCACACAGCTGCTAGTTGTCAAAGACACTGATTGTTATGTATGGGAATATATGGGTCTACTTTATTTCATTGCGCATTGATAGTGATTGTTTTAATAGTAATATGCACATGCGCATTAGTCTGTATTGAGTCTTCACAAGTTCACTAAAGGAGCCACGGCTCGTTAAATGGCAACTCTTGTGTCCGTGCTTTATTGTAGCACATAAGGTTGAATGTGTGTGTGTAACTTACAACCGAGTAATAACTGCATACACAACAATTGGCGACGAGGATCTGTGAAGAATCCAAGCGGAGCTTGACCTGCTCCAAGCGGTCTCGTGAGGAAAGTGGAGAAACTTCGATGGCGAGAAGATACCCACCGAGAGTGATGTTCTCTGGCGAGCTAAACTGCTATTGACTGTGATAGAAGCTAGCACATTGAAACGCGGAGGAAAATGTCACAAAATCAGCCAAACCCGACGGTAAATACCGCGCCAACCATGGCAGGGATAATCGGAAGAATGGACAGTTTTGATAGTGCGGCGGAGGACTGGACAACATACATTGAGAGGTTGGATCAGTACTTTGTTGCAAACGACATTCCAAACAGCAAAAGGGTAGCTGTACTGCTTAGTGTAATGGGAGCTAAGACATATAATTTGCTGCGCAGCCTAATGACTCCAGATAAACCTGCTGATAAGTCGTACACAGCCATTGTTACTGCGTTAGAGACTCATCTGAATCCGAAGCCTCTCGTCATCGCTGAGCGTTTTAAATTTCATAAACGAAACCAGTTGAAGACAGAGTCTATTGCTGAATTCGTGGCAGAGTTGAGGAGACTGTCTGAGCATTGTTCATTTGGAAGAAATCTATTAGATTCACTGCGAGACAGATTTGTGTGCGGGCTGATCAACGAAAATATACAGAAACGGCTGTTAACAGAAAAAGACCTGACGCTGAAACGTGCCATTGAGCTCGCGACGTCAATGGAAGCTGCTGCCAAAGGCGCTACCGAGCTGCAACAGCAGATGGCGCAAGAATGCCATGTACACGAGTGCAATGTGCACAAGATAGACAAAAGACAACAGAAAAGTGATGCATGTTATCGCTGTGGCAAGAAGTCACACACTCCAGCTGAATGTTGGTTTAAAGATAAAGAATGCAACAAATGCCAGAAAACAGGTCACATACAGAAAATGTGCAAAACCAAAATGAGAGAAAAAGTGAAAGAGAAAAAGTTCCACAAACGAAAAGATAAACAAAGAGAAATGCATGACATTGAAACTTGCTCTTCTGACACAGATAGTGCACAAGACCTAGCCTGCTTTGATGTATGCTCATTGAAAAGACCCAACAGGGGAATTATATGGGTTTCACCTAAAGTGGAGGGGAAAACACTGACCATGGAGTTAGATACTGGATCTGCATTGTCAGTCATCTCCAAAAAGGATTACCAGGCACACTTCTCACATCTAAAATTACAGTCTACTGATGTAATGCTCAAAACTTACACAGGGGAGCGCATAGCCCCAATGGGCGTGGTCAAGGTGAAGGTACACTACAGCGATCAACGCCATGTGCTGTCCCTGTATGTTGTTGAGAGAGGAGGTGCGCCCCTGTTTGGCCGTGAATGGCTTCGTGAGATACAATTGGATTGGCAGTCAATTAAAGAAATGCAAGCAACAGTGACCAAAAAGCAGAGCACCGGCTCTACAACTGAAAAATTGAATAAAATACTTACCAATGCAGGTGAAGTGTTTCAAGATGGCATAGGCACACTTAAACACCTGAAAGCCCAGATTGTGCTGGAAGATGACGCTGTTCCCAAATTCCACAAGGCGCGCCAGGTTCCATACGCTCTCCGCCCCAAAGTGGAAAATGAACTCCAAAGGCTGGAAAATGAGGGCATCTTATCGAAAGTGGACTGGTCTGAATGGGCAACGCCAATAGTGCCAGTGGTAAAGGGAAATGGCTCAGTACGCCTCTGCGGAGATTTCAAGGTCACAGTCAATCCGGTCCTGAAGGCGGAACAGTACCCTCTACCGCGTATTGATGACATCTTTGCAGCGCTGGGCCAAGGTAAGCGATTCTCCAAGATTGACCTAGCACAAGCGTACTTACAGATGGAGATGGAGGAGTCGTCTAAAAAGTACTTGACCATCAATACCTCCAAAGGTCTCTATCAGTACAACCGCCTGGTCTTCGGCATCGCTTCAGCACCGGCAATCTGGCAGAAAGCAATGGAGCAAGTCCTACAAGGCATACCGAATACACAGTGCTATTTGGATGACATAGTCATTACAGGAGAAAATGACGACGCACACCTTGAAAATCTGGAAAAAGTGCTCAAAAGATTGGATGAATTTGGATTACGGGCCAACAAAGCAAAATGTGAATTCTTTCAAGATGAAATTGAATACTGTGGCCACAAAATTGACAAAAACGGGCTACACAAATGCAAAGACAAAATTGACGCTGTATTGAAGGCCCCACCTCCACAGAATGTTTCTCAACTGAGATCTTTCTTGGGCCTTGTAAATTATTACCGAAAATTCTTGCCCAACCTGTCCTCAGTGCTACACCCCTTGAATTGCTTACTCCAACTTGGCAATAAGTGGCACTGGTCCCAGGACTGTGAAAAGGCCTTCAAGCAAGCAAAGGAGTTAGTGACATCAGACAATGTCTTAACTCACTATGACCCCCAAGTGCCTCTCAAGCTAGCATGTGATGCTTCGCCTTACGGAATCGGAGCCGTGCTATCACACCGATTCAGTGATGGAACAGAGCGACCAATAGCATTTGCCTCCCGATCTCTGAATGCAGCTGAGCGTAACTATGCGCAAATTGACAGAGAAGCTCTTAGTCTGGTCTGGGGAGTGAAAAAGTTCAACCAATATCTTTATGGTAAGCACTTTACCCTCCTCACGGATCATAAACCCCTTGTTTCCATCTTTAATCCAGCTAAGGGAGTGCCAGCCATGGCCGCTGCACGACTGCAACGGTGGGCTTTGTTCCTGAGTGCTCACACCTACAGCATTGAGTACAAGGGCACACAACATCATGGGAACGCTGACGGGCTGTCCCGTTTGCCACTGCAAGTCGCACCACCAGTAAAGACCAAAGAAGCTGTGGATATGTTCCAGATGGCACAAGTGGATCCTCTACCAGTCACAAGTGAGGAGATCGCACGAGAGACAGGCCGCGACCCTGTCTTGTCCAAAGTCTACGAGTTGACGCTGAAAGGCTGGCCACGCCACGGTGACTCATCCTTACCGGGCTATTCAAGTCGACGAGAACAGCTCACAGTGCATCAAGGATGCATTTTGTGGGGGGCGAGGGTAGTCATACCACCGAAGCTGCGCCAGAGGGTTCTCACTGTGATACATGAGGGACACTTAGGCGTGGTGAAAATGAAAGGCCTCGCAAGGAGCTTTATATGGTGGCCTGGAATCGATGAAAAGCTTGAAGAACTAGCCAAGACATGCTATGGGTGTCTACAGACCCAAAAGTCTCCACCAACAGCCCCACTGCATGTGTGGGAATGGCCTACAAAACCATGGCAACGTGTGCACATTGACTACGCAGGACCTTTCCTTGACCACATGTACCTAGTCGTTGTTGATGCGCACTCAAAGTGGCCTGAGGTTTTCTGCACAAAGACCGCAACCTCTGCAAAGACAGTTGAACTCTTACGGGCCCTGTTCGCACGCACAGGCCTTCCGCATCAGATCGTGAGTGACAACGGAACACCTTTCACCGCCGAAGAGTTTCAGCGCTTTGTTAGAAAGAACGGCATACAACACACCACCATTGTGCCGTACCATCCAGCTTCTAACGGCCAAGCTGAACGTTTCATTCAATAAAGGCCATGGATAAAGACACAGCATCGCTGCGGCAGAAGATAGCAAACTTTCTGCTGGCCTATCGCAACAGCACCCATGCTGTAACAGGACAGACCCCCGCTATGCTCTTCCTAGGGCGTCCCCTGCGATCACGCTTAGACTTACTGAAACCCAGTCTACAGCAACATGTACAGAAGAAACAGTCTGAATCTGCTCTCCGATCCCAGACACGCTCATTGCGTACATTCCAAGTGGGACAACAGGTGATAGCCAAAGACTACCGCAATAAAGGACAAAAGTGGCAGACTGGCACCATCGTTTCACAAACAGGACCGTTGACCTACCAAGTGAAAGTCGGGCAGGACCTAGTGTGGCGTAGACACGTGGATCAGCTGTTGGATGCATCTGGATCGACAAGCGTAGATGCCAACGATACGCCATTCCATGGTGACTTCGAGTTCAGTGACGAAGCCCAAGACACCGGCGGCCCTGAAGATGATGCAGGTGGCTCTGCACCAGCGTCACCTGTTCCACAGCGTCCGGCTGTGAACCCTGTTCCGCAACGTCCTGCTGTGAACCCTGTTCCGCAAAGTCCTACTGCGAACACTTCACCAGTGAGGCGTTACCCAGAAAGGATTAGGAGACCTCCCGAGAGATTCCAGGACTGAGACAGATTGAGAGTAGATAAATAGTTAGGGTTTAGTTAGTTTTAGTTATTAATACTCAGGTAAAGCAGTTAAGTTAAATGGGGATATCAATGCTGGAAGGGAGGAGTGTTATGTATGGGAATATATGGGTCTACTTTATTTCATTGCGCATTGATAGTGATTGTTTTAATAGTAATATGCACATGCGCATTAGTCTGTATTGAGTCTTCACAAGTTCACTAAAGGAGCCACGGCTCGTTAAATGGCAACTCTTGTGTCCGTGCTTTATTGTAGCACATAAGGTTGAATGTGTGTGTGTAACTTACAACCGAGTAATAACTGCATACACAACACTGAGCATCAGAAATAGTAGGATAGGAAACTTAAGGAATAACATCCGACAACGCGGTGATATATTGGAATTGAATCTTTATGATCAACTGTAATTTTATTGTATTTTTTAATTGCTCAGGGCTTTTTCCACCTTTATTTGATAGGACAGCTGGGGCAAAGACGTCTTTGTCATTCAGTGTTACGGACACCTTCCGCCGACTGTAACTGCAAAAAAAACATGATTTTTAAATTGTTTCAAGTGAATGGATGACAGCCGAGACTTTCATGAATTCCCTGTAACAATAAATAAATAAAAAGAGTCATGATTTTTACAGTTACAGTCAGCAGAAGGCATCCGTTACACTGAATGACAATGCCATTTTGCACGTCTTTGACCCAGCTGGAGATGGCGACAGGAAGCTAGTGGGAGAGAGAGATGGGGGAGGATCAGCAAATGACCAGGGTCGGAATCAAACCCGGGTCGCCTGTGCATTAACCCAGTGCCCTACCGTTAGACCACGGCAGAGTCGACTGCAACTGTAGTTTTGCCATTTTTGTGCTGGCTTATATAATGACTTTAGGCATGATTTGCAATGGACTTGAGTTACATGCTGGATATTGAAGATGGCAGATGGAGGGTTCGAGTCATTCATTCATTTGAGTGGTGAAATATAAATAGTTATAAAGTGCCCTACTAGATTCCCCCTTTCCCCTTTATGGGTAAGTAAGGTGTTCTTTTTATTAGCTGTCAGTTTGTGATGTGTTTAGTCAAAAGTACACATTACACATGTGCACATGTAGCCTATAAATTGGATTCTGGACCATGCAGCATAACATTTACGAACAACCTTATCGATTCTTACTGTGCATTCCATTGTGAAACATTCATCAAAGTGCTGAAATCTAGAGCTTCTAGAAAACTTGAGCTTTTACATTAAAATGTGGGAGTCGTTGGAGGGTCTAGTTGATTTTAGTGGTTTCTCAGGGACTTTGGTTGAATCAGGCTTCTGAAGTACGCTACTGAGAGTTGAGACTCACAGTGTGTTACTGACAGCCAAGGCCGCTGACAGCTTTTGGTGCACTGTAACAAATAGCTGTTTATTTACGGCAATTCTGCAACAGCATTCTACTGTTTTTCGAAAAAACAGACAGCTACTGTGAAAATATTACTTTGAGTCACATATTGAGCATAAACAGTAAGTACTGCACAATAGCAGTATTTGCCGTTGTGGAAAAAACTAGAGATGCACCGGATCCTGATTTCTAGGATCCTGCCGGATACCAGATCTACTGAATAAGATCCTGCCGGATCCGGAACCGGATACCGGATCCTACAAAAGAGTTGAAACATATAATCTACTCGCACACATAGGCCCTTTTTATTACGTTGGCTCAAACTATTTTTTAAACTCATTGGCTTACTGCCACACTGCCTGCAACGGCCGCTTCGAAAGATCTTTCACTCCATGCAGTGATTCGGGTTGCGAAAGACTGAACCAGATACCGGATCCACTGCTTAAGATCCTGCCAGACCCGGACCCTGTGAAAAACTCTATTATCCTGACAGATCCGGAACCGGAACCGGATCCGGTGCATCTCTAGAAAATAACAAGTTATTTTAGGCAGCACCATTGAAACCCATTCATCCTCCACTTGTCCGTGATCACCATCAAACTTCAATACCACCTGAAGAACTGAAGTCATTCTGACTGGTTAAAGATTATCTGATAATATCAAGCATGATGAAACAATTTCTAAGGAAACTACAATACTTAAAAAGTGCTTGATGCAGCAAAGTGTGAGTAGCACATGCATTTTGATAGTGATGAAAGTGTGAATGGCTGAAACATTTTAAGAACTTGTAACATTCTTGCAACAAGCAGCCCCATCTAAACCAATCTGCTAATCAGTGCCTGGCCTCACCTGAGTAGGGCTGTTATGCCATTATTCAATTACGGGCGTCACCTGCCAAGGGCCTGATGACTCTGGTCACATGGTACTCTTGCACCTGTATATAAATCTGGACTATCAACACTTCAGTTGCTTGCCTGCCTGCTGGCTGGCCTGCATGGCACAGCATAGCACTTGTTTGCCTACAAGCTTGCCTACAAGCTTGCTTACATGCTTGCACACTTTCCTCTTTGTGAAAGCTTGCTGTATGTGGCATCATTTGTGGCATTGTTGCATATAATGTGCCTGCTGCAAATTAGGCATTGCTTTGAGAGTTAGCTTGTAGTGCTGCTTGTTTGCTGTGCTACTTGGTGTAAAATATTTTTTTAAAGACTGACCAATGATATATTCATCATTGGCTCATCAAGAGATACAGTAAAAAGCCCACCTTGCACACTATCATTGTAAAATAGCACTGCGTACTCTGAAATTGTATTCATGCCCACACTTTCAAAGGACCACCGCAAACCATTTTCTCAATACAGCATAGCGCCATAGTATCATGCTCAAGGCACTCCAGTCATGGTGAACGATGGGAGGGTGGGGTGGTAACATGGCCAGGGTACCACAGTTATGGAGAATGATGGGTGGGGTGGGAAGTTGCCATGGCCATATTCATGAATACAACTATGACCCAGTATTTGCCTGTCATCACACAGTACAATTCAACTTTTTAACTGAAATGTACTGTTATTTTTCTGTAGAGTACTG
>NC_085869.1:8636272-8648772 GCF_034702125.1 Engraulis encrasicolus | reverse complement strand
AAAAAAAAATTAGCTGTAAAGATATTCTGATAAAAAAGTAATGAAAAAAGAAACACAACACCGATGTTCCCATTTACTTCATTTTAATCTTGTGACATTTCGGGCATCCTTGGTCCTTCCTCAGACATAAATGATTTACTTCAATACATTTCAAATTTCACATGACTTCTGCAACTTTGCTCTGTTGATAGAGTTGCATATCAAATGATTCAGCACACAGACCTTTGCCATGAACCAATACAATGCGCTAGGTTCCTCGGTCATGGTTAGGACTGGGGCGGGGCCAAGTTCTATGAACAGGTCACCTTTGTCATGGTTTTTTTGGGGGGGTGGGACACTTTTATTATCATGGAGAAGAGAAAAAACAGTGATGATGCAAAAGGAGGAGACTGTTCGTAAGGAGGTAACCTGACTAAACAGCTGTCCTGCCCCTCCAATCACCATGACTGAGCTACCCTGAGCATGGTGCTAGACCACTGCAATACTGACTAAATGCTCACTGAGGGACAATTCTGTCACAGAGCTAAGCAATGCAAGCATCATTGTATGATGTTCTACATTAACTCTGATGAGTTTGCACAAATAGACATACACGTGTACATGGAGTGCAATACAAACCAAATGTGAAAAAAATAATTATATGATAAAAGATAATATCTCAAACACAATCCAAAATAATCCACAGCAGACCTTAGAACTTCACCAAAGTTGGTAAATAAGTTATTGAAGATTGATGTGAATTGTAATAAAAGACATTGAGATGTAGTGATAGTCAGGATGTACTTGTTTCAAGATCTACGGGGATGTTTCAGTGATTCAACATTTCATCACTTTATTCCGGTATTTGGTTTTCAGTGCCTAAAGATGAAGTTTACACACGTCTATAACCTTTGATTTACTGAAATGAAGTTTCAGGAAAAAGCTGAAAAAAACTCTGTCAACAGCCACTTTTACTTTTTTGCCGTATTATATTGAGTGTGTCGAAAATGCTCGAGTCAAATATTTTGTATCAAAAATGTCTGACTCAAATTGCTCAAGTCATTCACAGTGGCGGAACAATTGTACATAGGGCCTCATGGCAAATACTGGTAGATAGGGCCCCCGTGTAGCCTGCAAAGATCAGAGCAGGGGCCCCACCTCAATAGAGCAGCAAGCTGAAGATGTCACACAGCCGTTTTTACAAGTCCATTCTTAAAAAAATGAGACAGAGCACCACCCCAGTTTTTGGATATGTTAAAAACAGACATTGAGTCTTTCTAAAACTGTAAATGTCATAGTGGTGAGTTCTGTCATTTCTTTTGTATAACATGGAGAAGATGCTTCTAATATCAATGTTTAATAGGAGCTATGGAAGTCACCCAACAGTGGGTTTTTGAAAAATCATTGTGACCAAATGAGGCAGAATACCATCACAGTTTTTGGATATGTTAAGAACAGACATCTAATCTTTCCAAAACTGTTGATAATATGGTGGTGAGTCGTGACATTTTTTTTTAATGACATGGCAAAGATGGCACCAAGTTTCAGATTTTCCATTTTAAAGACTTCATATCTTCTAAACTGTTCATCGCAGAAGATCAGTCTTTCAACACAACATGCACAGAATGGTTGGGAACATACAGTGTCCATATCAAACCTCTGTCTTTAAAACTGTGCTTACCACAGTCCTTCAAAGATGCCCACAAATTCAAAGGTGAGAATTTTTCAAGCAACTTTAAGCCCCCAGAAAACGGTGGTAAATGACAAGAGGATAAGTGAAAATCGACATTTCACAAGTACATGTTCCAAATGTTACCCCTTGAAATTTGTAAGGACCTACTTAAAGCAGTTTTTTGGATACGGCAATCTGAAAGTGGGCTCTCTGAGAACTCTGTTCCGAACGAGTCAGGGGGGTACCTAACAAAAACATTTTTAATGACAAAACTATGAGGAATTGAGAGCTATAATTTTGCACTTTTCCTATTGGGACGTTTGTGAACCTCCTTGATTTTTTTCTGCCAAATCTGAGATGGTCGTGCGGGATGATTCGGAGATTTGGCGTGGAATGACCCAGTGATCAGTTCATTCAATGGCTCAAATACTTTATTTTTAGACACAAAGTACAAATACATTTCAAGGTTTTGTAGGTGATGGGAGGGGATATCTATTGTGGGGGGGACATGTACAATAGACGTGCAAGTACTTATTTATATTAATAAATGGTTATCTGAACTAGGCCTGTAATAGTCAACCCATTGATGCTGGATGCTGTGTACTCGTTGTATTGACCTAGGTGCCTGGAGCGACAGCATTTAGGCATGACATATTGGATTTTTTTAGATTAAAAATGTGGGTATGTTAGAGCTGAATTAACATGTTCTAATGCAAGAGGATGGTCTTAGCTTTTAAAACTCATATCATGTCTGTATGTGCTTCAGAGACTTAGTTATTGGGTTTTTTTTTATAGGATGAGGACACCTTTCTTAAAAGGGGCATAGGCAATTAGCTGGCATTTTGGTGCCGGCTGAAATGGGTTAATATTATTTACATACAGCACTATCCCCATACCAGTATACCCATGTCACCTGAGATATACATTTAGTGGAGACAATATAATTAGTTAGACTAGACTGAAGATTGACAGGCGGTCATGGGTAAGTGGTTAGAGTGTCAGCCTTGTATCCCAAAGGTTGCCGGTTGGACTCCCGACCCACCAGGTTGGTGGGGGGAGTTAAGTAATCAGTGCTCTCCCCCATCCTCCTCCATGACTGAGATACCCTGAGCATGGTACCGCCACACTGCTCCCTTGGGGCGCCATTGGGGGCTGCCCCCTTGCACGGGTGAAGCATAAATGCAATTTCGTGCAGTGAACACTTGTGTGCTGTGTCACAATGTCAATGGGAGTTGGAGTTTCCCAGTTGGGCTTTCACAGAAAATGTTCTACGTTGTTGTATTAGTACAATAAAATAAGCAAGACATGTCTGGATGGACTTCATCATTTCAGTTATTTATTATCACAGCTACTCACCATCAATGACAACCAGGGCTCACCAGCCAACCAGCCAAATGCTGGGAATTTTTTTGCTGGTAGAAAAGAAAACATACTTGGCACTTTGACCCATTATTTAATGTACCGGTATGTTTGGAGATTAACATACTAGCCATTTTGGCTACTAGTGAATAAAAAAAGTTAATTTAGAGCCCTTCTGAAAACTCCAACAACTGGTACAGGTGATCAGTGCATCAGGGGAGGAATGTAAGGGTAGGCCCGATGGATGAGGGGAACAGCATCACTGATGGTGAGGTCCTGGTGCTGCTGCAAAGCCAAAGAGGAAGAAGCCTCTCTGGACACCTCTTCATGTTGGCTCCCCCATCTAATTAGAAAAAAAGAAAAGACAAACATGCCATTTAAAATGAATCTAGCCATGCATTGTAATGTACTGGTACAGTACTGATTAATTAACTACCTTGGCAATATTGTCTGAATTAAAATGTGATGTAAAATGTCAGAAAATAACACTCATCCCAACTTACTAGTCATGTATTTACCTGTGCTGCTGGGATGCAATTCTTGGACGTCATCCTGGCCACCATGACCCACCTGACTGATGAACCTGCAATTACTAAACAATAAAAACAATAAAAGATAAATAACAGGTTTGTTGTGCTTTTCTTTCTCTTGTCAAGGTCATCTTTTCAAATGATTTATTTAATCAAATAAAATCAAAAATATTTAATCAAAGTATGTAACCAACATTCTGTCCTATGTGTTTCTACATGCAATGTAATGCAACACCATTTTGAAACATTGAAGTATGTCAAGTCAGCTTTTATTGTCACTTTATTTATGGTCATACAAGGGAAACGACGTTTTCTCTCTACCATGCCAGGACATAGACAGGACTGACAATTACAGACAGACAGAAAGTGCAGGTAGCAGTGATGGACTGTAACATAAGTGGTCAATAATAATACAGTACAAATGAACATATTGGACATGTAAACAGAAGATAAGATATATAATTATATTTCACAATAGCCTACATTGTGCAGACGTGGCTAAACAACAATGAAATCCACTTGGATGAAACGAAGCGAGAGAATTCAAGTTAACCTACAAGATACATCTGAGATGAAAAGATATGCTATTCAAAACACCACTTTGCGAAATGCCTGACACAAAATGTACCGTTGTAGCCTAGTAAGTTAGGTTAGCAGCATTATCTTACCTGTGCCATGCCACGAAGAAGAGGATGCAGCCGCGGTGCCCAGCCACCAATGAAGAAACGGTGCATAAATGTGCTTATTTTGCCAATGCAGAGGTTTGGTTTAAGTTCACAACTTTACTGAAGAAAATAAACACGGGATAAAAAATATATATCGCAGGCAGAGTAAGTTCATGGCTGGAAGCAAGCAACAACTTTCTCTTCTTCTCCCAGTTTGTCGTACCGCCCGTCCCCGTTATGCCATCTAGTGGAGCAGAATACATTTGAATAAATCTATGCTTTGAACACATCCACCGTGGCCAACCTAGCCTGATAACGCCAGGTACATATCCCGTTTAAAAAAATACAAGAACTACGTGTTTCTTTGGTATTTTATGGTCAAAGTTGTCTTCGTCTGCATATAATTCCTATGTACGAATGTGTACTTCTGCCGTCCAGCAAAATCGATTACGTAATATTGTGACGTCAATGCAAATGATGGATAGCCTAACTCGCCTAAATGCTAGTAAATGCTATATTTAAAAAGGCTAAATGTTAGTAAATGCTATATTTAAAACGGCTAAATGCTAGTAAATGCTATATTTAAAACGGCTAAATGCTAGTAAATGCTATATTTAAAAAGGCTAAATGCTAGTAAATGCTATATTTAAAAAGGCTAAATGTTAGTAAATGCTATATTTAAAAAGGCTAAATGTTAGTAAATGCTATATTTAAAACGGCTAAATGCTAGTAAATGCTATATTTAAAAAGGCTAAATGTTAGTAAATGCTATATGGGTCATTCCACGTGAAATCTCTGAATCATCCCGCAGGACCATCTCAGGTTTGGCAGAAAAAAATCAAGGAGGTTCACAAACGTCCCAATAGGAAAAGTGCAAAATTATAGCTCTCAACTCCTCATAGTTTTGTCATTAAAAATGTTTTTGTCAGGTACCCCCCTGACTCGTTTGGAACAGAGTTCTCAGAGAGCCCACTTTCAGATTGCCGTATCCAACAAACTGTTTTAAGTAGGTCCTGATAAATTTCAAGGGGTAACATTTGGAACATGTACTTGTGAAATGTGGATTTTCACACATCCTCTTGTCATTTACCACCGTTTTCTGGGGGCTTAAAGTTGCTTGAAAAATTCTCACCTTTAAATTTGTGGGCATCTTTGAAGGACTGTGCTAAGCGCAGTTTTAAAGACAGAGGTTTGATATGGACAATGTATGTTCCCAACCATTCTGTGCATGTTGTGTTGAAAGACTGATCTTCTGCGATGAACAGTTTAGAAGATATGAAGTCTTTAAAATGGAAAAACTGAAACTTGGTGCCATCTTTGCCATGTCATTAAAAAAAAATGTCACGACTCACCACCATATTATCAACAGTTTTGGAAAGATTAGATGTCTGTTCTTAACATATCCAAAAACTGTGATGGTTTTCTGCCTCATTTGGTCACAATGTTTTTTTTAAAACCCACTGTTGGGTGACTTCCATAGCTCCTATGAAAATTGATATTAGTGGTATCTTCGCCATGTTATACAAAAGAAATGACAGAACTCACCACTATGACATTTACAGTTTTAGAAAGACCCAATGTCTGTTTTTAACATATCCAAAAACTGGGGTGGTGCTCGGTCACATTTTTAAAGAATGGACATGCAAAAACGGCTGTGTGACATCTGCAGCTTGCTGCTCTATTGAGGTGGGGCCCCTGCTCTGATCTTTGCAGGCTACATGGGGGCCCTATCTACCAGTATTTGCCATGAGGCCCTATGTGCAATTGTTCCGCCACTGTGAATGACTTGAGCAATTTGAGTCAGACATTTTTGATACAAGATATTTGACTTGAGCATTTTCGACACACTCAATATAATACGGCAAAAAAGTAAAAGTGGCTGTTGACAGAGTTTTTTTTTCAGCTTTTTCTGTAACTACATTCCAGTAAATCAAAGGTTACAGACGTGTGTAAATTTCATCTTTAGGCACTGAAAACCAAATACCGGAATAAAGTGATGAAATGTTGAATCACTGAAACATCCCCGTAGATCTTGAAACAAGTACATCCTGACTATCACCACATCTCAATGCTTTTTATTACAATTCATAACAATCTTTAACAACTTGTTTACCAACTTTGATGCAGTTCTGACGTCTGCTGTGAATTGTTTTGGATTGTTTATGAGATATTACCTTTTATCATGTGATTATTTTTTCTACAATTGATTTGTGTCTCACTCCATGTACTCATGCATGTCCATTTGTGCAAACTCATCAGGGTTTATGTAGAACATCAAATATTATCACTTGCATTGTTCAGCTCTGTGACAGAGTTAACCCTTGATGAGCATTCAGTCAGTATTGCAGTGGTCTAGCACCATGCTCAGGGTAGCTCAGTCATGGTGATTGGAGGGGCAGGACAGCTGTTTAGTCAGGTTACCTCCTTACGAACAGTCTCCTCCTTTTGTATCATCACTGTTTTTTTCTCTTCTCCATGATAATAAAAGTGTCCCACCCCCCAAAAAAACCATGACAAAGGTGACCTGTTCATAGAACTTGGCCCCGCCCCAGTCCTAACCATGACCGAGGAACCTAGCGCATTGTATTGGTTCATGCCAAAGGTCTCTGTGTTAGATCTGTTGATATGCACCTCTATCAACAGAAATGATGGAAAATTTGATATGTAATGAAGCAAAATATAAAAAAATATTTACAGTTTAAAGATAATTGAAGAAGAAGAGATCATATGCTGAAATAAAATATGGGAAACATCCCGTATCAAGACAATATGTTAACAATGCTACTTTACCAATCAGAATGATTCAATTAATTTATCACTCCTGCAATTCAAGACTTACTTTACGGTATAATAGCAAAATGTTAACTCCTACAGTGTTGAGGTTTAAACACATGGCCATAACCTTTAATTCACGAACATTTAGTTACCAAAAAATGTAGTTACCTAAAAGCTAAAAGAAAAAGAAAAATAATAATGGTATATAAATCACTCAACTGTTTCTTATTGTGTGCTTCAAAAATACTCAATTCACATTTCTTGTATCAAAAATGCCCAAGTCAAACTGGGCTAAGATTCTCGAAACCTTCGTTGCTAACTAACTTAGCAACTAACGACCCAGCTGCGACAAAACTGTTTCTGGAACACTTCGTTCGGACTTACAAAGTCCCAATGTTTACAAGTAATGTAGTTAGTCGTTCGTCCGATGTTGGTGCGAATGACTCAGGTGTTCCTGCAAAACGAAGTAGGGGCTGTTCGTTAGTACTACTGTCGGAATTGGAACGAATAGCATGGTTAGCTAGTTCACCTTTGTTTTGGGAAGCACGTCACTCTTGCTCGTGGTTTGGGGCGGGTTCAGGCAGAGTTCAAGCAACATCGATCGATTACTGCCACCAAGTGCACAAGCCTCCGACCCATACTACACCAAATGTCTAGTCATGTTACGAACAGGGCTGAAAAAAAACCCCACCAACACAATATTCAAATAGGGGACAAAATATTGTCCAAATATAGTAGGAAATTATATGTTCACGTGCTTCACGAGCTCCGATCAATCAAAGCTGCGCCAAAAAAATAACCGTTTGATTTCCATCGGGATTTGAACCCACACCAAAAGCAGCATCTCGCATGAATGCAGATTATTTAATTGCTCACATATCTCCACACATAACAAAGCCAATAGCACATTTTCATTAAACTCCAACAAGCATAGGCTACATGGAAATACATGTAGCCTATAAGTTGCCATTGCGAAATGCGCTGTTCACTATTATTTTTAAAAGGCACCAGTGTGCGGTGATCCTTCTTGTAGGCCTATTCCTTGCATTGTAAGCTATGCCTTAGTCCACAAGAACTCCAAACTACATCGTAGGCTACAACAAGTTCAAAAATGGACATTATGCAACTGCCCTAGTATGTTGAAATAGTGCGTAATGGAAAGGCACCCGGAAAGGCGAGCGTGATGACAGGAATATGACACTTCTTCGCGTTACTAGGTCTTATGTCATAGTAGGCCTATTCATATTCTTCTTTTCATTTCATATTGTAATACAAGTCTGTCACAAGCACCCGGCCAATAGGCTATGTTAAAGCGAATGTTGTTTCAGCAGTGAGCACACTCCAAATAGCGCCATGGCCCATGGCGCACGAAGTGCAGTGCAGTCGGGGGATCAGAAAACAACACAGTGTCATTCTTTCTCTATCTGTGTGAATTGGGCCATCGTTTTGTGTTTTTGTAAAATACAGGTGAAAAGCAATTTGACTTGGCCTTAATGTGACTGCGTGCGTGGCTGCGAGGCAAAGGCAGATGCCAGAGCTCCACAAGCGCGCCCAACAGCACGCGTGGATCGGCCACTTTACGCACACACACAGAGGTTGGATAAACAGTTGCGCAGAGGAATAGGCACCTGCGCTTAATGTAGGCCTATCTTACTGAGGGAATCGAAATCTTGTCACACTGAAAATGCCTTCGCGAGTTCGCGCTTACCATTTGTAACCCAGTTGACAAATGCATATTAAAAAGGTACAATAAATAATGGTTAAAAAGCATAAATAGTAAAATGGGATATTAAATAGTGATAATTCTGATGAAGCAATTCATGAATGATGGGTTGTTATTGTTAAAAACATGATTTACATGTATTTGATGCAGCAGTACTTTTACTGTGACAGTTATGTTACGGTACTTTTATTTTGACATGCGTTTTCTAAGCATTCGGCTTCACGCGAGCCATTCGTCAGTCGAGCTGAGAGGAGCTCGGAAGCTGAAGACTCCGTTTTCTCTGCTCCACCTCGGAGCTAGATATTGAAGTTTAAGTTATTAATGTTATCTACGGTTTAAGTTTCCTTTTGAAGAACTTAGCCACCTGCTCTGTAAATTCCTTGTGTTTGAAGAGAAAGAAGCTGCGTTTTGTCGAGTATTGTTTGTGAATCGTCTCGGTAAGATAACTTGTCCTTTCTTTTCCCTACTGATGTAATCCAAGTGTTTTACTGGTAAATACTTCGGTGAGACTTCAGAAATGTACTTAATTTTGGTAATACTTCTTGTGTTTTGTGTGACAAGGGTATATTTTGGTTGAATCAAGTAAGTTTAAAGCTCGGATTGAGCTGACTGTATTCACATGCTTGTGATCACGCACCCGGTGCGTGCTAGATCAAAGGGCTGAACGTGTCACTGTTCACGTGTCCTCGTGATGGTCACTGTACTCGGTAATATCTCTGTATAACTGCAAGGTTACCGTGATTTCAGTACATTTTTCATAGTATTCATCCTGTTTACTTTGTGATGGTTATTTAACTGAATGGTATGCAATGCTTTTCAGTGTTAATGAAGTGTATGCAGCTTGCATTGCTTTTCTTTTGAGAAGATTGATAACAATGTTGTACAACTGTTTGAATGGATATTTGACAAGAAATTGAACATTGTCCTGTATGTGTAGCTTAACAAAGGGTATGGTTACACAGGTCAAGTTTTTGGACCTGGATTCCTCCGAGGATTGATGACTACGTTTGATGGCGAGCCACCCACCCATTGAGTCGGATCCTGTTCCATGTCATAGTAACATGGCATGCTTGGTAGGGTTGTGACCTGCCTGTGTCGCAGCAGTACTGACTTGACTTGACTGCTTGACTTTGCTTAACTTTACGGTTGCAGACTGAACTATTCGGAAGGTATTATTTTTTATTATTTTTCTGAATAACCGAAAGGAACTCTATTCTCTCTCTGGGGATCCAGAGGAGTGATTTGAAGGACTGATTCCCAACTTTTGAAAAAAAGACTTTTCACTTTGAAGGACAATTCATTTTTTATTTTTGTTTTAAAGGGTCAATTATTATTACGTTGGTCTGAGGGTTTCGAGAAATCATAGTTGTTGGTTAGTTGTTGTGTCGGACTTCGTTCGTACTTACTTGGTCCGAAGGCTAATTTTGGTCGGATTCGAGAAATCCACCCCTGCCTGTCATTCACAGTGTCAGCCCAAATAGATTGGCACCCAAAAGTCTGCAAAGGTCATGATTATGGCCCCTACCACAAATTCAGGAGGGCCCTGGACAAATGCCCTGCTTGTCCCCCTATAGCTCCGCCCCTGGTAATTCATGTGACTTAGTCATTTTCACAGGAGCTGCTGATGTAACAGCAAAGGGTTTTTCAAGAGTCATTACAAGACATTGATGCAGAACACCATCCCAGTTTTTGGATATGTTACAAACAGATATCCTATCTTTCCAAAACTGTTCAGTTCATTGTGGTGATTGCTGTCATTGTTTTGGTATAGCATGGCAAAGTTGCCCCCCAATATCAGGTTTTCATAGGAGCAGTGGAAGTCACACAACAGTGGGTTTTTAAAAAATCATTGTGACCAAATGAGGCAGAATACCATCCCAGTTTTTGGATATGTTAAGAACAGACATCTAATCTTTCCAAAACTGTTGATAATATGGTGGTGAGTCGTGACATTTTTTTAAAATAACGTGTCAAAGATGACACCAAGTTTCAGTTTTTCCATTTTAACCCTCAAGCGACCGGACAGTTTTTGCGACTAATCTGACCGAGCGGGGTCATTTATGACCCCAAGGAGTTTATATAGAAATACCATTATATAAATTATTTTTTGGGGTTCATTCAAATTTATTTACATCTTGCACATACTTGTCCCTCATCTAAAGCAAAAAAATGTGAATTTGAACTTTTTATTGTTTTGCTAAAAATTAGTCAAACTTACATACGTATATGCTAAATATGATGTATGCCCTCATTTGCATATGTAAACATCAAAATACAAAAAACATCCAATACATTTTTTTCTTCTCTCATCATCAGTAATCAACTGAGAAAGTTTCATGGTGATATCTATCATTTACATTTTTTAGCCCATTCACTTGTAGTAATCTTACCATAATAATACAGTATATTTATGCTAATTATGGAAATTGCTCAAAGTGAAACTTTGAGAAGTCAAACTAAATTCTATCCATTAGGTCCATAGATGATATTTCTGCAATAAAACTTTAGGTTACTCAACATACTCAAGATCAGAGAATATGGTAATTTACATAGACAAAACCATGTCTCAAACATATAACCATATGAACACTCAAAATTTCTCTGAAACTTTTTCTGGACATTGTAGCTGTGAAAAGGTGTCTTCCATATATATTAGAGCAAATAAATGATTCAACTGATGATTCACCCTTTGTATAGCCATAAAATAAGGAAAATTCTAAAAACGCCATTGATTTCTACACTGATGACTTGTTTCCTCCCTCTTTGTTCATCAGGATGACTTCCATTTCATGTTCTCATCATGTGGCTAGGACCACTGTGCCATGATATCAACAAATATGGAGCAATAACAGAGGAAATGCTACCTGAGTGCCCTCACAATATGCTTCGTTGGCTATCGCAGGGGTGCCCTATTTATTTATATAATATATTATATTTTAATACTATAAATGTTTATATTATGAATATTTTAAGTCTGCTGACCATGGCTTGCTCAAAGAAACAAAATACAAAAATCAGAGTTTGAAAATTACAACAACAATGGTCATTATAATGTTGAGTATCTCATGGATCCTCTCGGGGTCATAAATGACCCCAGAGGTGTTTTGGTTATAAATCCTATACAGATGGTCCAAATCTCACAAAAATCATTCACAACATGCACAACATATGTATTGACAAACTCCTAGAAGGACAAGTTTTTATGATGAAAATTGCAGAAATGGTGTATGAAAATATGTGCCCGGGGTCATAAATGACCCCAGTCGGTCGCTTTAGGGTTAAAATCTTCATATCTTCTAAACTGTTAATCGCAGAAGATCAGTCTTTCAACACAACATGCACAGAATGGTTGGGAACATACATTGTCCATATCAAACCTCTGTCTTTAAAACTGCACTTACCACAGTCCTTCAAAGATGCCCACAAATTCAAAGGTGAGAATTTTTCAAGCAACTTTAAGCCCCCAGAAAACGGTGGTAAATGACAAGAGGATGTGTGAAAATCCACATTTCACAAGTGCATGTTCCAAATGTTACCCCTTCACATTTGTAAAGACCAACTTAAAGTAGTTTTTTAGATACAACACTCTGAAAGTGGGCTCTCTGAGAAGTCTGTTCCAAACGAGTCAGGGGGGTACCTGACAAAAAAATTTTAATGACAAAACTATGAGGAGTTGAGAGCTATAATTTTGCACTTGTCCTATTGGGACGTTTGTGAACCTCCTTGATTTTTTTCTGCCAAATCTGAGATGGTCGTGCGGGATGATTCGGAGATTTGGCGTGGAATGACCCATATTT
>NC_085869.1:8581272-8631272 GCF_034702125.1 Engraulis encrasicolus | reverse complement strand
AAAGAAAGGCGCGCGCGAATTGCGTTAGTCCACGGTGATTTGCTGCTTCCCAAATCCCCGCGCACTGAAGCCATCAGCATTACAAACATTCCATAGACTAATTCCTAGACTTCATAACGAATGAACGCTGGAGATGCGGCGAACAGTGATTTTCAATACGAAATAGAGAGCAGGCTCGGGTCAAGCCACAGCGCCAAGACCTATCACAGGTAGGAGGAACTTCTCCAACAACTGTAGTGTCGGGGTAGGCAATGATTCCCCCAGTCGAGTCGACATGTCTCTCGCTAAGCAATTGCGTTTGCACCACAATGTTGGTGTCGATATTGCAACAGCTAGAAATTTTAGAAGTGGATTTACCTCTCAAAAGTTTGTTTAGCCTTACGAAATAGCCCAAAACAATAACTGACACTCCACAACCATCCATGCACAGCCACTGGATAAGGGTATTGTTGCACATTTCATTCTGATTGCAATAATTAAGTGAACGGCTCAAAGTAGCCACAGTGTGTTGTCTTGTTATTACAAAAAATAGGCCTATATATATAATACAGTAATATAATATAATAGGCCTATTACTGCGCGTTGGGGACCGCTGCACTACTGTAGAATATGTAGGTCTACTACGGGTGTTGGCCAATGAAAATTGTGCTTTTTAATTTGTATTTTGTTTTAGATGGTAGCCTAATGAAAGGCATGCTGCCAATCATCAACAATGTGACTATGTAGCAATGAGCTTCAAGGCTTAAGTGCATTTGCAAATCACAGAAGGCATAGGCTATAGCATGAACAATCACTTTGCCAATAAAACAATCAAAGGTGAACTAAACAGACCACAGCTAGAGGACATGAAAATGATAAAAGAGACAGTAGAACTATAATTTGGTTACGACTTGACGGTTCACAAATGCTATGTAGCCTATAGGCCTAAATGCATGAAACCACATCATGACTCCACTTATGTCCAAAACGAACTGAACTTCCTTGGCGGAGGTCTGCGTTCTCTGAATGCATTTCTAGTTGTAGTTAACTTCGGTTTGGGAGCAATAAAAAAACCTTCAGAGAAGGGACAGTTGGGATGAGTTTACTAACACTCCCCAGGCTTTGTTTTACAGTTGTAATTAGTTAGGTGACAGGCCTTCATTGACAAGGCAGAGGAGACATCGGGCTGCATATAGAAATTAATGTGTAATGAATGTGAATATACATAAATGTGTAATATGTTGTTCAGCCCTTTTAATGGGAGGCCTATAGTTTCTCCATGCGCCAATGTCATACTGTACTCATTGTTTTGCCATTTTGCATTTACACTGCGCGAATAACACCCCACCAAAAAAAAAGGCCCGCGTGAAAAGACCCCCCCCCAAACAGACAAAAAAAATTCCGGCTGCCCCCATAGTTTCCAAAATTTCTGTGGGAAACACTGAGAAGTGAAGAGCTTGGTGGGTATCCTTGTGCCTATTTAAGGTTAAGTGTGTGAGTGAATGTTAATTTTCTGTTGCTCTTTTAACTTTTTTTGCAGAGGTTGCTGGAGAGGTATGCAGCGATGGTCTGGAGGAAAAAATAGTCACATGGACTGGTGTGCATTCCAGTACTTGAAATGGTAAGCAATACTGTGCCTTTACTATGCTCACTCACTGGTGATCATGCACTAAATGGGGAATACATCTATCTGAACTTTGGGAGGAGGTTCAGACTCCCTTGGTGCAAATATAATCGTTTCAAAAAATCCTTTATACCTCATTCAATCAAGCTACTGAATAAACCGGGAATAAGAGAGATTGAGTGGGACAAAATGGACCTCTGCAGCTAGTGTTGGTACTGCTGGTGATGGATGGGGATGGAAGCTAGGGTAAAAGTTGGGAGGGGGATATGTAGACATGAATGTATCCCTGTTTTTATTATTTTTATGTTAATTATGGAATGGATGTAACCTAGTTATTTATTGCAGGGTGAAGGTGTGGTTGGTTGTAGGACGGTGTGTGTGTGTGTGTGTGTGTGGGGCGGGGGGTGGGGGGGTTGGTGGTACTGAGACTGGATGGGTCAGGGGCAGTGGGTTAGGACATCCAGATTTAGAGTTTACTTGAGCTACATTATTAACTGCACATTGAATGTGTGAAACTTGCTGATGTAACATGTTACATTCAAGGGTTCATTGGGCTAAATGTGGTTAAAATCATTGACCTGGGTTTACAAAGCTGGGCAATGTTGGGCACTTGTTTCAGACTATTGAAAGGAAGGAGTATGAGAATGTAACACAATGCTTAACATGAAAAATAAAACCCTTCATGAACCAACGGTGTATTTGGCCCCAAACTAGTGGCATACCCTTCAAGTTTCAACTGCACATTGGTCAAACACAATTTCAGCGTTCTGTGCACCTGTTCCATTTTTTCTAACAAGAAGTACACTTGTTACATTACATTTAGCTGACACTTTAATCCAGAGTGACTTGAAAGAGGTCATAGAGCATGAACTACTATTTGGCGGCAAATCACTGCTGAAAACCTGGGTCTGTGAAGGAGGGGAATGGACTTACTTTTCATTGTAGGTGGTGTGGTGTTTTATACTCCCTCTTACCCTCTGGCTTTTCACTTGCTATGTGGACTCTGTATGAGCATTGGTAGTCAGTCAAGAGACAAAATAAATGTTTCCCAAATCATTTACAGGACTTTGGTCCATATATTCTCGCTAGCTTAGCAACATTCTTCCTCTGAGGATATGTAAAACAAAACAAAAAATGAATAATAAGATATTTTACACACCCAGGTCAACAATTTTAAGTGTTACCCCTAAATAGTTGCCTGCCCTTTTAAAGATGCACCGTTTAGGATTGTTCCCAGATTAGTTATTGTGACTATGCTGCTCATTGAAACTACTACTACCTAATGTACTGCACAGCCATGGAGAAGATTAATCTTTCATGATTGAATGGTGTAATATTCCCAGCCATAGTGAATACTCTGTCTGAAATTGATGGTTATGGTAAGCATGTAAGCAGGTGGGGGTTGGGCGTGTCGAGCAATGTTGCCATCGAAACCCAAGTTTTTGTTTGTCCAGTTAAATAGTTGGCGTAAAGGGCAGAATGAATCCTCGTGCATTTCCTCCCGACAATTATATGTTCTCATATACTGTTTTATGGACATGCATGGCTCTGCTGTCAAGTGTTTACCTACAAGTACAATGTTGTAACATAACTCCATGAAATAACTTTCATTTGAAACCTCTCCCACTTGCTACCGCTTCATGGGACAAAGTTCAGTTTTAGTTACAATCCAGTTCCACATATTCCAGGTGACCTGTTTTTACCTGTCCAATTCAGCCTGGTGATTCGATGGTGGAACGATCACATGGTTGAATTAGACAGGTAAAACAAGGCCATTTGGAATGTGTGGCCCTAGATTGTAACTGAAACTGAACTTTTTCCCATCACTACGTTTCATTAGCATATCTTTCAGCCGAGCCCAACTTTCCCGCCTGCTCGCCTCGCTTGTTTACGTCACCAGCCTCTGCTTCCTTGTCGCTTCCCAACGGAAAAAGAAATGGAACGTCTCGCCTGCACAATGGGTTAGAGAGTTAACATTCTTTTTACTTTACTTTTGCAGATGCTGTTGCTCAGGCACATCCAGGTGCGAGGATGGGGGAGATCCGGATGTCGCTAAATAAAAGAATCTGTGAACTGCTTCACCAAGAGAAAAAGAAGTCCATGGACAGGCCTATGAGCCCTCTTGTTGACCTTGAGTGACTGAGGCTGCGGGCGGTCTGCCCCTGAATTCACCTTCACTTTCACTTTTTTTTTTTTTTAAATATATCTGAAGGTGTGTGTGTGCGCGCGCGCGCGGGTGTGTGTGTGGGTGCGGGCACGCGTATGTGTTTGTGTGTGTGCGCGTGTGTGTGCACGCGTGCATGTGTGCCAGTGCTTTATGTGAGGTGTTTCGCTTACCGGCCACAGCCACAGTTTTTGTTTTGTTTTCTTTTTGTTTTATTTGGGTTTTTTTTTTATTTTTTTATTTGGGTTTTTTTTTTTTTTAGAATATTTCTGCATTTACATTAAGTACAAATTACTGGCCAAAGTGGGAGACTGAAATTGTTACTGGCCACAGGCAAGTTTCACCAGCATTTGGCCTGTTGGCCGGTGTCGTTGTCAAGTCGTTTCCCTGCCTGTCTGCCCCTCTGTCTCTGCATGTGTGAGCGGTGGTGTTAAAGGGTCGGTTGGTTTCATGTTTTTAATAAACCAATGTCAACAGTTGAATGAATTGAATTGATGTTTGGTCTACTTCATAAATGCCTTGTATAAAGTACGTTACAGTATATTGTGTAGTGTAATGCAATAAGTCAATATATGATTTAATTAATAAGCCATATACTATGGGATATAATCCAATATATGCAACAGTATACTTTACAGTATAATGCAATACATTAATCAATATATGATTCATCAATAAGCCATATATTATGGGGTATAATTCCATATATGCAGTAATATACTGTACAGTATAATGCAATACATTATTCAATATATGATTCATCAGTAAGCCATATATTATGGGGTATAATTCAATATATGCAGTAATATACTGTACAGTATAATGCAATACATAAATCAATATATGATTCATCAATAAGCCATATACTATGGGGTATAATTCAATATATGCAACAATATATTGTACAGTATAATACAATACATAAATCAATATATGATTTATCAATAAGTCATATACTATATGGGATATAATTCCATATATCCAACAATATATTTCACAGTATAATGCAATACATAAGTCAATATACGAAAACGGCAATAATGTCTATATTCTCGTATACCGCAAAATATATCACTTTATATTGTGCAATATACTGCTGTACAATATAAAATGATATATTGGCAAACAATATATTGTAGTATATTATAATATATTTTCATTTCATATATTCAAAAATATATTTTCCTTCCGTAAGGGAGGGTGAGAGGGGAGAGAGCTAGAAAGACAGATCTGTAGACATGGGGAGATGAGCGAGTGAGAGTAATAGGGAACAGATGATGGATAGAACAAGACAGGAAGACAAGGAGAGGGAGAGAGAAAGACAGAGAGAGAGCAAGAGAGAGAGCAAGAGAGAGAGAGTAAGAGAGAGAGAGCCAGAGAGAGAGAGAGAGAGAGAGCCAGAGAGAGAGAGAGAGAGAGCAAGACAGAGTGCAAGAGAGAGAGAGCAAGAGAGAGACATAGCAAGAGAGAGAGCAAGAGAGAGCATCATGTATCCACTGGTGTGAGACGGTTGGCCGGTATGCTCCTGCAGCACGTATGGATAATAGGCAGATGTTGACATTCACTCAAACAGACACGTCCACACACTCTCTCACACACAGGCACTCAAAAATAGACATGCACACATGCACACGCGTGTGCACACACACACAACCACACACACACACACACACACACACACACACGCACACACACACACACACACGCACACGCACACACACAATACACAAACAATCTTTAGCACATACACATGCCCATACAGTACAGGAAGCAGACTAGGACACACACACACAAGCACATACTCACACACACACAAGCACATACTCACACACACACACACACACACACACAAGCACATACTCACACACACAAGCACATACTCACACACACACAAGCACATACTCACACACACACAAGCGCATACTCACACACACACAAGCACATACTCACACACACAAGCACATACTCACACACACACAAGCACATACTCACACACACACAAGCACATACTCACACACAGCCTTAAAACAGGAGGCTCTGTGTTGCTTGAGTGGTCATGTTCTGCCGTTCTCTCTTAACAGGGAAGACATGCTGTATACTACGTATGGATAATGGGCAGATGTTGACATTCACTCAAACAGACACCCACTATTGATAGCTTAAAATCTAGACTCAAGACAAAGCTGTTCTCAGATGCTTTCTTAAATTATTGAATGAAAAGACGGTAAAATAAGAGAAGACAAAACCCTGACAATTCTAGACTCTATCAGGTAAACGGAAAAAAGGAGGCCAGACTCCTCTGTCGTCGAACAGTTAAATTCTGAGGATTGAATGAAAAGACGGTAAAATAAGAGAGGACAAAACCCTGACAATTCTAGACTCTATCAGGTAAACGGAAAAAAGGAGGCCAGACTCCTCTGTCGTCGAACAGTTAAAATCTGAAGACTGCGTATGTTTTTCAAGGTTTTATGTTTAAATATGTTTTATTTTATTATTATTTTTACCTTATGTTTTATCTTAATGTTTTACATGTTTTTTGACTCTAATTCATTTCCTTCTTTCTTCCCTGTTTTCCTTTCATTTACATTTGTTAACTTTGTGAAGCACATTGAGTTGCACCTGTGTCTGAAATGCGCTATATAAACAAACTTGCCTTGCCTTGCCTTACTACAGATGAAAAGGCTGTTTCATACTGAGAATACAGAATATGTAGCAACTCCACACAAGCAATCAGATTTAATGAATTCATCCATTAGTGAATTTATTCACTGGCGTAACGCAAGCCCCCCCCCTGCAAACTACCGGGAATGGGCCCCCGAACGAAAAAAGAGGGCCTGATATCATGTGGAGGGGGCCGGTTTCTTTAAGTCAAGGGCCCATGTGGGCCCCCCACCTCGTATGAGCCCCCCCTTCCTCGCGGGGGCTGCGGGGGTATACTTTACGTCCCTGCATGCATTATGAAATTATGGGTTTTTGGAACTAAAACCCGCATATTGTGTATAATTATGACTCCTGAACATTGACATGGCGATTTACAGCATTGTATTTAAAAATACACTTGTCCCCATTAACTCATTGGCTGCCTTGGCCGTCGAATGACGTCATTTCAAATAGTGACGCCCCCTACCTTCGACGTCGTTCGCCGACAATTGCGTTTTTTTACAGCCAGGCCTCGAGGACGGTCTGACCTATCTTCTGTATAAATTTCAAGCCTCTAGGCATTTTCTAACTGTTCCTGTAGGTGGCAGAAGTGTCCTTAGGAACAGTCAAGGCATGGCTTAATTCAGACCAGGAGGAAATGTCAAGACAAAAACACCCCTTTTTTTACTATTATAATCTCAAAAGTAGCATAGCAAAATCATTTTTGAAAGTAAAGCACCTGTGACAGTAGTCTACTTTCTTGTCCTCTGATTTTAACACAGGTAGGCTACTGATTTTAGTGTCAGAGCCTGACCAAAAAAAACCCTTCCTCTCATGACCAAAATACAACCCCCAGTTGCTATCTAGCTAGAAGGCATTGCAGCTAGCTTGCCCAAAATACACCATGAGATGATCTGTGTGGCAACCTTTCATTTGGATAATGTGATCAGCCTACACAACATCAGGATGATGCTTACAAAATATCATCTAACAGGAGAATGCACAGGACTAGTGGTGATGTTGGGAATGCTTGGCTATAAATTTTGCTACGCTAGCTAGCTAGCTAGCACGAAATCGCTAACAACTTACAACTAAGCCTAAATACAGGAGCCTTGGTAAGTCAACTATTTTTACTCATTCTAGTTATTTTTTATGGATCTGTATAGTATGATCAGCTTACTGTATCATCAAAAAAGACAGGGGGGTTGCAGATTCTTGGAACAGAGTAGCCTTTGTGTCTGGTCAGATACAGTCAGCTCACATGAGAAAGCATTGCACTTAGCCTCAGACCAGCTAGCCTTCACCACTCCAATCGGCTTGTGAAATGTTGGATATGTGATCAGTACTTTATCAAAAGAAAATTCATTGAACAATATATGACAAGATCACTATAGCAGAACCATGATTACAGTAATCATCAATCTGCAAATTGTCCGCTCTGCCAAAGAAGCTGCAGTAAGCTACGCTAAGCGGAGCTGCCTGCCTACCTGCCTCCCTCCCCCACAAGACACAGCACGGTACTATTTCTGGAGGAAATAAACCAGCTGTTATTCGTTCTCCAACGAGGGTACAGAGCGCAAAATCAGAGGGAGAGGGAGAGGGAGGGAGTTCCCGGAGTTAGGGGCACCTGCTGTCATGATCCATTCTGCGCGCCAGCAACTAAGCCAAAACACCCTTGTTTGAGTCCACCCCCGTTATATTTCAGTATATTAGGTTGAAAAGGTCATACAAACGATCTTTTGTTCAGGCTACAGATGACAGAAGACTCTGTAATAGCATCTGATAGGTTTGGAGTTGTTAGGACGATGCCATTATGGGCTAAAACGTTTGCAGTTATAGTTCTACTTCAAATGGCGTTTTCTCAGCTTTTTGGCTAGAAAGCAGCATTTTGGCGAATTCCACTTAATTTCAACAGATGATTATGAAAGAACGGAAAGGGGTAGAGAGACACCGTTTTTTTTCTGCTGACAGATGAGCGTCTAATCTGTGTTTTGATAGGTATGGCGTTGACATAGACACAGAACTCAATTTTCTGTGAGCCTCCAAAAAACGCCCAAAATGCTGAAAAATCTCTGGCACTCCGAGGTACTCTTTTATGAAAGTGGCTGGCAGCCAATGAGTTAACATAGCATACAGGTAGGCAGAATCTTCAGCAGTTGGTCTCCAGCTGCCATGCAGTGTGGCTGTCAATTCTAACTCAATGGGAAACTCTTTTTTAAAGAAAAAATAATAATACCTGAAAAGAAAGTAATCGGATATTGTATGTGTGAATTGACAGGTCCAGGAATGTGGAGAGGCACTGACAGGTTTGAATGCATCGCACAGCTGCGGTAACAGCTCCCATCTGGAACCTGTCACATTGGGGAAAAGTTTTATTTTTCAACTTGGCAGCAACTGCTAAGCTCTTCTCAAAACTTCAAAAAAGTTAGTCACTACTCATCCGACGGAAGAAAAGAAAAGAAAAAGTTGAGTTGATGTGCGTTAGTTCAAGATGTGCTTTAGGAGGCAAAGTGGAATACTCTGAATACTTACTGAATACCAGGGCTGGACTGGGGAAGAAATAGGGCCCGGGCACTTTTGGCTTAAAGGGCCCCCTCAAGGGGAAGAAATAGGGCCCGGGCACTTTTGGCTTAAAGGGCCCCCTCAAGGGGAAGAAATAGGGCCCGGGCACTTTTGGCTTAAAGGGGTCCCTCATAATTAGCGGAAGAACTGATTCATCGGTGGGCACCACACCCTCGTGGGCCCCAATTATTATTATTTTTTAATCTGAAAAAAGGGGCCCACAAGGGTGTGGGGCCCACCGGGAAATGCCCACTATGCCAGATGGCCAGTCCAGCCCTGCTGAATACTTACTGCACTGACTTGGACCTGTGTGGAGTCCAGCGTACAGTAAGTGAGTCTGACGGCTTCTGCAGCAGAGTGTAGTTTGTTTACACAGGAAGTACAGCCTGTTCACAGATTTCCTTCAAAATATAAACACAAACATACAGGACATACAGAGGTGAAGAAGAAGTACTTCGGAAAGTAAAACCAGAGAGAGTACAGAGAGAGAGAGGTTCCATTGGCCCATTGTTTCCGGGTTCTACTATTGCAAGGGGGAGGGGGAGAATCCCCCTTTAGGCAGACCTAGGCAGACCTAAGGACTGTTCTATTCATTGTAGGAGTACTATGACACGCCCCTTTAGGCAGACCGGAACCTGGTCATGTTAGGTGCCCATAGCAACCTATTACATTGGCATATCTCTATACTTAAAGAATCTCTGGTAAAACCCCTGCTGCCAGGGACGTTGCTGAATATCTTGCTGCGTTGGGAAGCTGCATGCACACTCAAATCCCATCTCCAGTTAAACCTTGCCTGGTTAACACCAGACCTAATCACAAGTGAGATTAGGTCTGGGGAGTTGCCTATTGTAAATTCCGTAGGGGGCAGAATACTTGGCTATTATGACACACTGCCCTGCTCTCTGATTGGGCAGAGAAACTGTTAAGGTCGGAATGCTTGGCCATTATGACACAGGGCCCATGATCTTGGACGTTATGAGTCATCCTCGCCAGACTGTCTTTCAGATCGAAACGATTGTGTAGAACTAAAGGCAGTATGGGAGTTCCCAGGCTAAGTCAAACCTGACATTAAGGTTAAGGAGAGAAGCAAAGTATTAAATTATCTGGGAAAAGGGAGTCGCTCACTCGAACACTGAACACAGGGATACACAACTGTAGAGCAGGGGTTCCCAACCTTTTCCAACTTGGGGCCCACTCGAAATTGTCACAAATGTTCGGGGCCCACCTCAAGTCAAGTCAAGTCAAGTTTATTGTCAATTTCTTTACATGCACTGGTCATACAAAGAATTTGAAATTGCGTTTCTTGCTCTCCCATGCAGACATAGACTAATCTAGGTAAGGACATAGACAGTATAGACATAGACAGTACTCATACATGGACATAGACAGTATGGACGTAGACATTGCTCATACAGACATTTAAAGTGCAAGACTGGACAACAGAAGACTTGTAGAGAACATACATTAAGAGGAGGTATTTTGTTGTTCTTTTTTCTAAAAGTCCTTTATAGCGTTCTGACATAGTAATAGTAGCATTTGAAGAAATAAATAATTAAAAAAAGGTTTTTATTAAATACACCAGCATCAGTATGTGTGTGTGTGTGTTTGTATGTGTTTTGTGTGCGTGTGTGCGTGTGTGTGTGTGTGTGTGTGTGTGTGTGTGTGTGTGTGTGTGTGTGTGTGTGTGTTTAGTGCAGGTAGAAAGTGCGGTGTGCGTCTGTGTGTGTGTACCTGTGTATGTGTGTGTGTGTGTGTGTGTGTGTGTGTGTATGTGTGTGAGTATGAGTTGTGTGTCAGTGTGTGTATGTTTGGGTTTAGTGCAGAAAGTGCAGTGTGCTTGTGTGTGTGTGTGTGTGTGTGTGTGTGTGTGTGTGTGTGTGTGTGTGTGTGTGTGTGTGTGTGTGTGTGTGTGTGTGTGTGTGTGTGTGTGTGTGTGTGTGTGTGTGTGCATGTGTATGTTTTGAGTTAGTGCAGGTTGAAAGTTCAGTCACAGATGTAGTAGTGCAGGTGGAATGTTCAGTCGCAGATATGGTGGTGGGGATGAGGGGGGGGAGCGTTGTCAGTGGCCTGGCTGGCTAGAGGCTGACAGTGAAAGGGAGAGTGGGTTGAGTGTTCAGTATCTTGATTGCTTGATGCATCGTGCTGCTTGCAAGCCTGGTGGTACGGGAACGGAGGCGCCTGTACCTCTTTCCAGAGGGCAGGAGGCTGAACAGTTTGTGTGCAGGGTGGCTTGTGTCTTTGATGATCATCAGTGCTTTTCGGGTGAGGCGTGCGGTGTAAATGTCCTGCAGGGAGGGGAGTGGTACTCCAATGATCTTCTTCGCTGTGTTCACAACACGCTGGAGTGTCTTCCTGTTTTTCTCCGTGCAGCTTCCTCCCCACACTGTGATGCAGCTGGACACGACGCTCTCTATGGTTCCTCTGTAGAATGTTGTCATGATGGAGGGTGTAGCACTTGCCTTCTTTAGTTTGCGCAAGAAGTAGAGACGCTGATGGGCCTTCTTCGCCAGTGATGTAGTGTTGGTGGTCCAAGAGAGGTCGTCGCTGATGTGCACTCCAAGGAACTTGGTGCTGCTCACTCTCTCCACAGCATCACCGTCGATGGTCAGTGGTGGCAGTTGTTTTTGGACCCTCTGAAAGTTGACAACAATCTCCTTGGTCTTGTTGACATTCAGCAGGAGGTTGTTGTCTTTGCACCATCTGGCCAGCAGGTCTACTTCTTCTCTGTAGTGGGTCTCATCGCCCTTAGTGATGAGGCCCACCAGTGTTGTATCATCCGCAAACTTCACTAGATGGTTAGTGCTGTGGGTCGTTGTGCAGTCATGTGTCAGCAGCGTGAACAGCAGGGGGCTGAGAACACAACCTTGCGGAGCCCCCGTGCTCAGGGTCAGGGTGCTTGAGGTGTTATTCCCTACCCGTACTGCTTGTGGTCTCTGCATCAGGAAGTCCAGCAGCCAGTTGCAGAGGGAGGTGCTGAAACCTAGTTTGTCCAGTTTTCTGATGAGTTGTTGTGGTATTATGGTATTGAATGCTGAGCTGAAGTCAATGAACAGCATTCTCACATATGAGTCTTTATTGTCCAAGTGGGTGAGGGCTGGATGGAGGGCAGAGCAGATTGCATCCTCCGTGGATCGCTTGGCTCGGTATGCGAACTGGTAGGGGTCCAGGGTGGGGGGTAGGGTGGCTTTGATGTGTGACAGGACTAGCCGTTCGAAGCACTTCATGATTATGGGCGTCAGTGCTACAGGACGGTAGTCATTGAAGCATGATGGTGATGATTTCTTCGGCACGGGTATGATGGTAGCAGCTTTGAAAAGTGATGGGATGACTGCTTGCTCCAGAGAGATGTTAAAGATGTCTGTGAAGACATCCTTCAGCTCTTCTGCACAATCCTTCAACACACTCGGCCAGGTATGTTGTCTGGGCCAGCTGCTTTGCGTGGGTTGATGGTGGCCAGTGTCCTCTTCACACTGGCAGAGGACAGGTACAGGGGTTGATCATGGGGGGGAGGGGGAGTTTTCTGTGGATGAGTGTCATTTTGTGCTTCAAAACGGGCAAAGAAACTGTTCAGGTCGTTTAGCAGAGAGGTGTTGTTGTCACAGCTTCGTGGTGCGGGCTTATAGTCCGTGATGGCCTGTATGCCCTGCCACAGGCTCTGTGCATCTCTGCTGTCTTTGAAGTGTGTTGTTATTTTGTCCGAGTATTCCTTTTTTGCTTTCCTGATGCCCTGGGACAGGTTTGCTCTTGCTGCTTTTAGGCCAGCTACGTCTCCTGCTCTGAAGGCTTTGTCTCTGGCCCTCAGCAGTCTGTGAACGTCTCCTGTGAACCATGGCTTCTGGTTGGCTCTGCTGGTGATGCGTTTTATTTCTGTAACATCATCAATGCATTTTGTGATGTAGGAGGTCACAGTGTCTGTGTACTCCTCAATGTCAATGTGGTTGCTGTGGGTGGCAGCTGTTTTGAACATGTCCCAATCTGTGGTTTCAAAGCAGTCTTGTAGTCGTGACACGGATCCCTCTGGCCATTTTCTCACCTCCTTCAGAGCTGGTTTGGTGAGTTTTACCTTTTGTCTGTAGGCTGGCAGTAGCAGAATCGTTAGGTGGTCTGATAGGCCGATGTGGGGGATGGGCTTTGCCTTGTATGCTCCTTGTTTTGGGGTATAAACAAAGTCCAGGGTGTTTTGTCCTCTTGTTGGAAAGTTAACATGTTGGTGAAATTTTGGAAGAACTGTTTTGAGATTTCCGTGGTTGAAATCTCCCATGACCACTGTGAAGGCATCTGGGTGTGCATCTTGTTGTTCACTGATTCCCCGATGCAGCTCGTTCAGTGCCTCGCTTCTGGCGCTGGTGGTATTGCTAGGAGCGAGGTAAACTGCGACCAGTAGAATGGCGGATATTTCTCTTGGTAGATAGAAGGGTCGGCACTTGATGATCATGAACTCCACTAGTGGAGAGCAGTGTCTCTGTACCACCGTAGCATTTTTGCACCAAGCATCATGTGTGTAAACACATATTCCTCCCCCTCGTTTTTTCTCTGCAAGGGCTCTGTCCGCTCGGTGGCACGTAAGTTGCTCCAGTTGTAAAGCCGAGTCCGGTATGCCGTCGTTCAGCCATGATTCTGTAAACACGGTTACACAGCAGTTCCTCACAGTTTTGTTCGCTGATCTTAGTAGCCGTATGTCATCCATCTTATTGTCCATAGATCTTACGTTTGCCAAGAGAATTGATGGTATTGCTGGACGAGTTGGGTTGGCTGCAAGCCGTGTTTCGACGCCACCTCGTTTGCCTCTCTTCCTAATTCTGGAGCACCTCTTTCGCCGTCGCCATGTAGGCGAAGCAGACGGGTCCGATGTATGCCGCCGTAGTATCCCAAGTTCTTCCAGTGTCTCTATTGGTATATCCAATACATCGCTTGAGTTGTCCATTCTTATCTGCAACAGCTGTTGCCGACTGTACATGCGTTCCGACATAGTTTCCGACGATAGACATTTCGAATGACACATTATAACACAAATAAACACTGCGAGTTGGGAGAGTAAGGAGTCGCTGCAGCTACGTGCGCCACATCCAGGTGCACACACCTCTGACCCGATTACGAATAAAACTCACATAAATCAGCAGCAACACACACCAAAATGTGATTATAATTTTTAGAATATTATTTCAAGACCCACTTGGTACACCTTCAGGGCTCACCAGTGGGCCCCGGCCCATAGGTTGAAAATTACTGCACTAGAGAGCTCGCTGTCTAAAGAGGGCATGCTCTGCGGAAATGGCAGAATTGTCTACACCTAATTAAAGTTGTCTACACTTAATTAGAAAAAAAACTTGAGGCATCTGAGTGCACTTGGGTTCAAGTTTTGTGATGTCGCCCTGGGCTGTGTGCTGTCACAGAAAAGCAGAGGTGTGAAAAGTAAAAGTAAAAGTAAAAAAAGAATCATAGTTTCCTTTCAACACAGGTAACTTATCTGAGTAACAGTAGACCTGTGTACTTGTCTTACCATCAGCTGACTCTTTGCTGTTTGGATCAATTGTGTGGTGGGTTCTTTAGGCTTTCAGTAACAACACAGTCTATTTACCTCATTAGGTCCAATGGAATAAATGGTGTGACAGCTATCTAATATCATGTGCTAATGTTGTACTCTAGAGAGCTAGTGTTTCCCTGGCTTCAGTTTTCTGACATGACCCAAGGCTGTATGCCACCAAGGTTGATCTGATATCACCAAGTATTTACTGATCCAGGATCAACATCAAAGTTGTTGACCCAGGATCAACGTTACAGGTGACCAATCTGGGATCATTTGTGAATGATGATGTCATAGCCCTGAGACATGGCAATTGCAAATTTCCCTCTTAGCAGAGCAGTTAAGGCCGAAGATAGTTCACTTTGGTAGCAAGCATGAAAATTGGCACACATGTTCTTTAGAATGCACTCTTTCAGCATAGGGCGTTGTCCACGCAAAAAATCCAAGATGGCCGCCATTTTTCTAAGATGGCCTTCCTCTCCAATTGAAAATAAGGCCAAAAATAGTTCACTTTGGTATGCAAACATATGATTATTAGACATATGGCACATATGTTCATTAGAATACACTCTATCTCCTTTTAACCCTCACCATTTTGAGCATGCCATACCGTGAATGACAAGGGGGTCTCATACTTTCTCAAATCAGAGATAAGATTGATCCAAAAAATATTAATTATGTATGTTCCTTTTAGTCCAGAAATGCTGATCATATATAGGCTACTGTACTGTAGGCCTATATGCTTTTTACATGACATGTTGTTTTCAGTCATCAGTTTTGTGTGGGAAGGCACAAGCCTGTTTCCATGAGGTAGTAGGACTAGTGGGGTGTGTTATGTCAACATGTCATCCTCTGTGTGATTAGACTCATTTTCTGAGCATACAAACAGAAAAGGAAGAAGGAGAAGTACACAACAACGTTGCATTGAAAGAGGGATTTTATTACAGTTGAAGCATTTCACTACAAATTGCCCACCAAAGTGAATGGCAAGTAATCATGGTGATGTACTCCTATTTAGAGAGGGAAGAGCAGGAAGCCACTGAAGGTGCAGTGATTATCCCCATTGTCATAGAGCCTGTTGCCTGTTGGGATTCTCAGGTTAACCACATCTCCCACCTCCAGCTGCAGAGTCAGACCATTGGACAGATATGTGTTCTGCCCATCATTGTCATATTCACCTTGCCAATTAAGGGCCTGTCCATTTTTAACCATTCTGATAATCATGCGGCGTGAGTGTAGCATATCCATGACAGTGAACCTGAAGTAGTAGACACCCCTGACTGGAGCTGTGAAGAACCCAGTTATGCTGCTGTAGGCTTGTCCAACATTAGTGATGACTCTACTGAACACTAAATTCAGGTCTGTATTCCCAGCCTCTACATATCCTGAGTTAGTCAGACCTGCTGAGAATGCCACCTTCGGTGCTGTTTTCATCTCTGTTATCAGATTCTCTACTTCAGTCTCAGTGGCTAACAATTTGATCTTCAATGTTGTCAGCTCTGTACTCTGTACTCTATTCATCACTTCAGCTTCACTGGCTGCCACTCTGGTCTTCACTGCTGTCAGTTCTTTCTCTTGTGCTGCAGTCACCCTCTCCAGAGCCTCCACCCTCGTCTCACTGGCCACCAGCCTTTCTGCCATCACAATCAGCTTTTTGTCTTGCTCATTGTTGTCAGTCTCCATTTTGTTCAGTTGTGCTTTGGTGATCTGCAGCTCATCCTGAGTGGATTTCAGAATGGTTCTCTGCTCCACCACCATGTCTCGGAGTTCCTTCAGCTCAGCATAGATGTCTAGCTGGGTAGAGACTTCAGCAGCAGCAGCCCCACAGTGTTCTGGCTCTCTGCCTGGACTTCCGTCTGGCCACCAGTCTCTCCTTCACTACTGCGGTTTCAGCCTCCATTATCTTCAGTTCATCCTGCGTGGATTTCAGAATGGTTCTCTGCTCCACCACCATGTCTCGGAGTTCCTTCAGCTCAGCATAGATGTCTAGCTGGGTAGAGGCTTCAGCTGCAGCCCCAGTGATCTGGGTGCTCAGAGGTTCCGCTCCACACATGGAGAACAGCAGCACCAGCAGTAGGCCTAACATTGCAGGCCTTATCTTCAGTCACAGTGTAAGACAAAAAAATATATATTTTAGTTCATTATATACATTAGGAAACTAGACATTATAACCAGTCAACATTAACTGTCATTGTGAAACAATACATTAAGCAGGCTCTAAATCCGTACACTCTGTAGGAAATGGTCAAAAAAGGTACTGCAACTATGCTGCTCATTGAAAGTGGGCTGCCTATTGCCAAATTTGATCTTTACATGAAAGTTTACTAAGTAATTAACAAATGTTCTCTAGTTTGGTCCATGTACAGTCATTTTTGTAGCTAAAAATGGCTATTTTGGGGAATTCAAAATGGCGGACCATGGAGAAGATCCCCCTTTTCATGTATGAAAAGTGCAATTTTTCCAGTCATAATGAATACTTAGAATTTGATGGTGGTGGAAAGTATTCATGAAAAAGGTAACATTAGTGAATGGGCAGCATGAATTCTGGAAGTAAACAACTAAAAAACTCACACAGTGTCCCTTTAAAGGAGGTGTTTCCACTAATCATTCAACGAAAAATGCTGTAGCATACTGTAGCATTCACTGATAATATTTTGTACACTTGTCATTCTATGATCTTGCCATATGTTAGAACATGGTAGGCAAACGCGCACGCACGCATGCACGCACGCACGCCCACACACAAACACACACGCACACACACACACACACACACACACACACACACACACATTGTGCATATACAAGGAAAATACATTCTTGTAGACCTACCATAGTGTGCTAGTCTTTATCGTATCGATATCCTGATTTTTTAAAACTTATTTGTACGTGTCTATCCCCTCTGCCTGTTAAACACACAAAAGACATTGAACTGTAATTCCATTGCCAAGACCTTTAAAGTTAACACCGATTTTACCTTTAACAATGACTACTTTGTAGTTGCAGTTGTAGAGGTGATGGGTGCAGCAAAAGTGTTTTGTGACTTTGAGTTTGCAACCACGCTCTTTTTCTACCTTGGTAATTATGTAAGGACCTTTTGGGGTGAACTTCAGTCCAGGGACGGTGATCAGATACTCTGCTGATATTTGACAGGATTTTCCAGAACATGTTTGTGTGCTCAGCTATCTGCCTCTCTCTCTCTCTCTCTCTCTCTCTCTCTCGCTCTCTCTCAAGCACACATAATGAAACGTGTGTAGGCCTGAACGCACCAGTTACAGTGTGTAAATTGAACAATGAACAATACAGTAGCTCTAAAGATATATGGGTCATTCCACGCCAAATCTCCGAATCATCCCGCACGACCATCTCAGATTTGGCAGAAAAAAATCAAGGAGGTTCACAAACGTCCCAATAGGAAAAGTGCAAAATTATAGCTCTCAATTCCTCATAGTTTTGTCATTAAAAATGTTTTTGTTAGGTACCCCCCTGACTCGTTCGGAACAGAGTTCTCAGAGAGCCCACTTTCAGATTGCCGTATCCAAAAAACTGCTTTAAGTAGGTCCTTACAAATTTCAAGGGGTAACATTTGGAACATGTACTTGTGAAATGTCGATTTTCACTTATCCTCTTGTCATTTACCACCGTTTTCTGGGGGCTTAAAGTTGCTTGAAAAATTCTCACCTTTGAATTTGTGGGCATCTTTGAAGGACTGTGGTAAGCACAGTTTTAAAGACAGAGGTTTGATATGGACACTGTATGTTCCCAACCATTCTGTGCATGTTGTGTTGAAAGACGTATCTTCTGCGATGAACAGTTTAGAAGATATGAAGTCTTTAAAATGGAAAATCTGAAACTTGGTGCCATCTTTGCCATGTCATTAAAAAAAAATGTCACGACTCACCACCATATTATCAACAGTTTTGGAAAGATTAGATGTCTGTTCTTAACATATCCAAAAACTGTGATGGTATTCTGCCTCATTTGGTCACAATGATTTTTCAAAAACCCACTGTTGGGTGACTTCCATAGCTCCTATGAAACATTGATATTAGAAGCATCTTCTCCATGTTATACAAAAGAAATGACAGAACTCACCACTATGACATTTACAGTTTTAGAAAGACTCAATGTCTGTTTTTAACATATCCAAAAACTGGGGTGGTGCTCTGTCTCATTTTTTAAGAATGGACTTGTAAAAACGGCTGTGTGACATCTTCAGCTTGCTGCTCTATTGAGGTGGGGCCCCTGCTCTGATCTTTGCAGGCTACACGGGGGCCCTATCTACCAGTATTTGCCATGAGGCCCTATGTACAATTGTTCCGCCACTGTGAATGACTTGAGTCAGACATTTTTGATACAAAATATTTGACTCGAGCATTTTCGACACACTCAATATAATACGGCAAAAAAGTAAAAGTGGCTGTTGACAGAGTTTTTTTCAGCTTTTTCCTGAAACTTCATTTCAGTAAATCAAAGGTTATAGACGTGTGTAAACTTCATCTTTAGGCACTGAAAACCAAATACCGGAATAAAGTGATGAAATGTTGAATCACTGAAACATCCCCGTAGATCTTGAAACAAGTACATCCTGACTATCACTACATCTCAATGTCTTTTATTACAATTCACATCAATCTTCAATAACTTATTTACCAACTTTGGTGAAGTTCTAAGGTCTGCTGTGGATTATTTTGGATTGTGTTTGAGATATTATCTTTTATCATATAATTATTTTTTTCACATTTGGTTTGTATTGCACTCCATGTACACGTGTATGTCTATTTGTGCAAACTCATCAGAGTTAATGTAGAACATCATACAATGATGCTTGCATTGCTTAGCTCTGTGACAGAATTGTCCCTCAGTGAGCATTTAGTCAGTATTGCAGTGGTCTAGCACCATGCTCAGGGTAGCTCAGTCATGGTGATTGGAGGGGCAGGACAGCTGTTTAGTCAGGTTACCTCCTTACGAACAGTCTCCTCCTTTTGCATCATCACTGTTTTTTCTCTTCTCCATGATAATAAAAGTGTCCCACCCCCCAAAAAAAACCATGACAAAGGTGACCTGTTCATAGAACTTGGCCCCGCCCCAGTCCTAACCATGACCGAGGAACCTAGCGCATTGTATTGGTTCATGGCAAAGGTCTGTGTGCTGAATCATTTGATATGCAACTCCATCAACAGAACAAAGTTGCAGAAGTCATGCGAAATTTGAAATATATTGAAGTAAATCATTTATGTCTGAGGAAGGACCAAGGATGCCCTAAATGTCACAAGATTAAAGTGAAGTAAATGGGAACATCGGTGTTGTGTTTCTTTTTTCATTACATTTTATCAGAATATCTTTACAGCTAAAAGAAATTTTTTTAAAAACCATATCCTGAAATAAAATCTGGCAAACATTCTGTGTCAAGACTGTGTGTTAACAATGCTACTTTACACATCAGAATGATTCAATTAATTTATCACTACTGCAATTCAAGACTTACTTTATGGTATAATAGCAAAATGTTAACTCCTACAGTGTTGAGGTTTAAACACATGGCCATAACCTTTAATTCACGAACATTTAGTTACCAAAAAATGTTGTTACCTAAAAACTAAAAGAAAAAGAAAAATAATAATGGTATATAAATCACTCAACTGTTTCTTATTGTGTGCTTCAAAAATACTCTCGTCACATTTCTTGTATCAAAAATGCCCAAGTCAAACTGCCTGTCATTCACTGTGTCAGCCCAAATAGATAAGCACCCAAAAGTCTGCAAAGGTCATGATATGGCCCCTACCACAAATTCAGGAGGGCCCTGGACAAATGCCCTGCTTGTCCCCCTATAGCTCCGCCCCTGGTAATTCATGTGACTTAGGCATTTTCACAGGAGCTGCTGATGTAACAGCAAAGGGTTTTTCAAGAGTCATTACAAGACATTGATGCAAAACACCATCCCAGTTTTTGGATATCTTACAAACAGACATCCTATCTTTCCAAAACTGTTCAGTTCATTGTGGTGATTGCTGTCATTGTTTTTGTATAGCATGGCAAAGTTGCCCCCCAATATCAGATTTTCATAGGAGCAGTGGAAGTCACACAACAGTGGGTTTTTAAAAAATCATTGTGACCAAATGAGGCAGAATACCATCCCAGTTTTTGGATATGTTAAGAACAGACATCTAATCTTTCCAAAACTGTTGATAATACGGTGGTGAGTCGTGACATTTTTTTTAAATAACGTGGCAAAGATGGCACCAAGTTTCAGTTTTTCCATTTTAAAGACTTCATATCTTCTAAACTGTTCATCGCAGAAGATCAGTCTTTCAACACAACATGCACAGAATGGTTGGGAACATACAGTGTCCATATCAAACCTCTGTCTTTAAAACTGTGCTTACCACACACCTTCAAAGATGCCCACAAATTCAAAGGTGAGAATTTTTCAAGCAACTTTAAGCCCCCAGAAAATGGTGGTAAATGACCATAGGATATGTGAAAATCCACATTTCACAAGTACATGTTCCAAATGTTACCCCTTGAAATTCACAAAGACCTACTTAAAGTAGTTTTTTAGATACAACACTCTGAAAGTGGGCTCTCTGAGAAGTCTGTTCCAAATGAGTCAGGGGGGTACCTGACAAAAACATTTTTAATGACAAAACTATGAGGAATTGAGAGCTATAATTTTGCACTTTACCTATTGGGACGTTTGTGAACCTCCTTGATTTTTTTCTGCCAAATCTGAGATGGTCGTGCGGGATGATTCGGAGATTTGGCGTGGAATGACCCATATACCTATATGAGTGTTGCTCTATAATGTGTGTATGGGACTATCAGTGTGCTGGATATAGTGTGTGTACTACATGTGGCTCTCTGTCTCTAGCTGGTTACAGCACTGTTTACTTTAGCTAATCAGTTATTTTCATGGATTGCCGGGCCAGACTTCACTGATACCACTACAACATACTAGGTTAGAAATGATAACACATTGGATCTGTTCATAAATAGCCATCATAATGCAAGACATAGCCTACTATCAATGTATTTACCTGCCAGTCTTTTTAGATGCGTCCTAGCATCTCTATAAAGCTAGATTTATGCTTCGTACGCATAGCCTCTGCGTCCGTCCGTCTTCTGTCTGTGCGAGTCCACGCCCCCCTCGCAGAGGCTCTGCGCCCGTCCTCGAGTGCCTCGAAAAAATTCTATCCGTCAGACAGACGCGGAGGACGCAGACAAAAAGGCGCTATGATTGGTCGTCTCGCAACTTCCTTGTTCTGTTCTTTTGGCAGCGCAATGCCAGTATTTTGCAAGAGCAGAGCTGTATTCTGTTAAAAACTATATTAATGCCTTGTGTGTAAATGTGTGTAAATACACGAAGTTACAAGCTAAGTAACAAACAATGCATCAGTTGAACAATCGTGGCACAATGCCTGCTGTTTTACTACCGTAGCTTCCTCCACCGAATGTAAACACACATCGGCAGAATCAACTGTCTTTACATGCTTGCATTTTCTGCTCGTGAAAACAGACTGCAATGTCAAATAATGATACCAGTGCATTGCCTTTGCATTTTGTGTGAAAATACCTAGCTAACCAGGGCTAACATTCTCGAAACCTTCGTTGCTAACTAAGGTAGCAACTAACGACCCAGCTGCGACAAAACTGTTTCTGGAACACTTCGTTAAGACTTACAAAGTACCAATGTTTACAAGTAATGTAGTTAGTCGTTCGTCCGATGTTGGTGCGAACGACTCAGGTGTTCCTGCAAAACGAAGTAGGGGCTGTTCGTTAGTACTACTGTCGGAATTGGAACGAATAGCATGGTTAGCTAGTTCACCTTTGTTTTGGGAAGCACGTCACTCTTGCTCGTGGTTTGGGGCGGGTTCAGGCAGAGTTCAAGCAACATCGATCGATTACTGCCACCAAGTGCACAAGCCTCCGACCCACACTACACCAAATGTCTAGTCATGTTACGAACAGGGCTGAAAAAAACCCCACCAACACAATATTCAAACAGGGGACAAAAATATTGTCCAAATATAGTAGGAAATTATATGTTTCACTATCGTGCTTCACGAGCTCCGATCAATCAAAGCTGTGCCAAAAAAGAACCGTTTGATTACCATCGGGATTTGAACCCACACCAAAAGCAGCATCTCGCATGAATGTAGATTATTTAATTGCTCACATATCTCCACACATAACAAAGCCAATAGCACATTTTGATTAAACTCCAACAAGCATAGGCTACATGGAAATACATGTAGCCTATAAGTTGCCATTGCGAAATGCGCTGTTCACTATTATTTTTAAAAAGCACCAGTGTGCGGTGATTAGAGGTGCTTAACTCGAATCTTTGAGGCGTCCGGATTGATTGGATCATTCCTAGGAGAGTATCCGGATTAGACGGATCACTCGGATCACACGGATCACTTATTTAAAATAAATAAAAATAAATAATAATAATGTATTTTTTAAAACATTTCTGCCGTTAAATAGCTATGCGCATCGCCTTTGTTGTTCCATTTATCAATTCACGTCGATAAATCAAAGAGTAAGACAGTTTGATCAACAAAACTCACTTTATGAATGTCACAGTTCCTAAACTCATGCTGCGATCCGACCCACCTGGGTCTCCTCACTAAACATGCAACCACAACTCGAACAGCCTTTGGCAGCAGTGAAACGGCATGTTCCTGATTTTGCAATAAATAATGTGTGTGTTTGTATTTAGAAGACTAAAAGTCAAATATTTGGGAGCAGAAGCAGTGTTGCCAGATTGGGCGGGTGCCCGCCCAATTGGGCTACTTGGGATGAGCGTCGGCGGGCAAAAACGGGAAAAATTGGCAATTTGGCGGTTTTTTAAGCCGTTTTGGGCCCATAGAAGTCAATGTAATTTGTTGAATTTGGGCGGAATTTAGCGCATTTTGGCGGTTTTTGAGAACCTTTTGGGCGGGATTTGGTCAGACACATCTGGCAACACTGAGCAGAAGTCTAGTTGAGCAGGGACAGTCGAGGCGAGCAGCAGATGACCACTCGCTTCCGCTGCCGAGTTGCCTTGCGACTCGCACACTCGTGGCAAAAACGAAACTTAAGCGTTGATCCGATCCGTAGGGGATTCGCTGCTACCAACAACTCAGTCAGGATTCGTCTCACCGAGTCGCCGAGGGCGCCGCTGCTGAGTGACTCGGACGAGGGGAGGGACAGCAGTGGCTTTAAAGATTGTACGCTGTAACGCAGTGAGTGATAGTAGAATCACATCTGTAGACTATAATTTCCCTAAGAGTAGCCTACAGAGTGAGATGTTAAAGCGTTGGCAGAGCACTGTTAACATTTAGAAATGTAGAGCTCAACAGAGTCAGAAGCACACACATAGGGAGAGGGGAGCCGGGACTCAATTGGCCACAACAGGCTGGACGGATCAAACAGGCTCCATGAATGACGAGGCGGGAGTTGGTTCAGTTTTACTCAGTGAGTGTTCGTGACTGAACAGCATACTAGGGAGATTAGAGAATGGCTGTTGTAGTCAACTAAAGAGGATATATTCCGGTTTCACAATTTCTCGCGCTGTAACTGCCATTTTGTTGACATATTAATGAAATGCCGTCTGACCCGCCTTTGGCGGATCAATGCACGACAGCCATCCGGTCTGTTCGGATGAGGTCTTTACCCGGCTCTCCAACCGGATCCTCCGGGTTTTATATCATCTCTAGTGGTGATCCTTCTTGTAGGCCTATTCCTTGCATTGTAGGCTATGCCTTAGTCCACAAGAACTCCAAACTACATCGTAGGCTACAACAAGTTCAAAAAATGGACTTTATGCAACTGCCCTAGTATGTTGAAATAGTGCGTAATGGGAAGGCACTCGGAAAGGCGAGCGTGATGACAAGAATAGGACACTTCTTCGCGTTACTAGGTCTTATGTCATAGTATTCATATTCTTCTTTTCATTTCAATTCTACTATTGTAATACAAGTCTGTCACAAGTAGCCGGCCAATAGGCTACTGTTAAAGCAAATGTTGTTTCAGCAGTGAGCACACTCCAAATAGCGCCATGGCGCACGAAGTGCAGTGCAGTCAGGGGGATCAGAAAACAACACAGTCGTGTCATTCTTTCTCTATCTGTGTGAATTGGGCCATCGTTTTGTGTTTTTGTAAAATACAGGTGAAAAGCAATTTGACTTGGCCTTAATGTGACTGCGTGCGTGGCTACGAGGCAAAGACTCTCGGATGCCAGAGCTCCACAAGCGCGCCCAACAGCACGCGTGGATCGGCCACTTTACGCACACACACAGAGGTTGGATAAACAGATAAGCACCTGCGTTTAATGTAGGCCTATCTTACTGAGGGAATCGAAATCGTGTCACACTGAAAATGCCTTCGCGCTTACCATTCACTGCCCATTGCTCTTCATTGATGGTGATGTGTAGACCGACATTTGGTTATTGCATTTAATGGGGTGGATTTTGGGGATATTGTGTTAACAGGTCTTTTCCGACGTTGAAGGACTTTGAATGTGCCATGTTTACAGACATTAACGGCCCCTTCCATAGGTCCCTTCCTGCGGGTCTTTATGTACAACGGCAATAATGGCAGTTCCACCTGCTTACGTTGCGCGTAAAGACGCGTGCAGACTGGAAAATTAAAGAAACATTCTGATATGTTTTATTAATTCTCAAGCGTAATTTCAGTTATCATTTCAAGCAGCATTAAACTGCAATCTGCCTGGCCATGACCTGTTGAAAGTGTTGCATTGACTATGAGCATGAGAATGACTTCGCTTTCTGTTATGGAAAAAAGATGTCATGGATGGTAACTGAATATGATTCACCGGGGATTGAACTCACGCCTCCGATAAGGAAACGGCAAACGTGTATGAATTTCCGACATTCTAACCACTCACCCACCAACCGTGCTTCCATATTACTGGTAGGCTATAGGGTACAATATTAAACATTAGATGCAAAACCTACAAATAATACATGGTGGATTGTAATGTCGCATTTGGTAACTGCAGTTGAAGAGGGGTGAAGTCGGGGACATGATTGTGTTGACAAAGATTTGTGGACTTTGATAGATGTATAGCCTGAATTTGACAGGCACTGTGTGGTACAGCGTCACTGCTTTGCAACAAATGCACCCGAGCTGAGGCGAGACACTCCGAGCATTTCCGACAACTTCATCGTGCGTCTGAACTTACTTGGTTGGAATTTCATCGGACTTACTTCGTACCTACATCGGACTTTGTTGGTTTGAGGCTTTCGAGAAATCATCGTTGTTGGTTAGTTGTTGTGTCGGACTTCGTTCGTACTTACTTGGTCCGAAGGCTAATTTTGGTCGGATTCGAGAAATCCACCCCTGGTTAGAAAGCAACATTGCTTAATAATGACCGCAGTGCTTAGTTACAATGTATTGAAAGTAATCGCGCAATTTCAAATTCAAATCGCAGAACTCGCAGATGCATGAATACAATGTTGGTTCGTGGCCACTCCCACGTGACTTTTGACGAGCGCAGTTGCAGAAGTCTAATCTGACCTTTAGAGGGTATGTCCCTCCGTCCGTCCGTCTGTAACACATTTTTAAATTGTAATTCCCTCCTGTGTCCACAAGGAGGCAGAGTGTCTGCATAGACAGACGCATCTTTGTCCGCCTGTCGAACTTGTTTGAGTTTGCATTCATAATGTTATGATGACAATCAATTATGTTAATGGCACACCTGAAGTTACCACTTAAAGGCTCATGTTGCAAATTCACTCACTTGTTTACCACCACACATGCTTGACACCATCTAAAGCAAATTTGTTTATCTTGGTCTCCTCAAACCACACAACATGGTTCCAGTGATCCATATCCTTGGTCAGTTCATCTCAAAAATAAACAAATTTGGCTTAGATGGTTTCAAGCATGTGTGGTGGTAAACAAGTCAGTTTTACAAAAAAAAGTATATCATCTGGCTAGTCAAGCATGGTAGAGGGACTGACGTGGTTTGGGGATGCATGAATGCCGTCAACATTGGAAATCTGAATTACACCTAAAGAAACATGCATGTCAACATGCACTATCACTACAGAAGCAGATCATGATTCTCTTCATAGGAGTTCATTCATATCTCACACCCATCTATTTTAGCCAGGTGCAGACTCAAAATGTAAAAGTTCAATGTAAGGCCAGGTTGAAAGTTGAAACGCACACGGATGACCTCCCTTTAATCTCTTTTCATTTCGAGACGTTTTGGGCCAACATGGCCCCTTCTCATGCACTCCCTTCAGGATTTTAACCTAGGGTGTACTTTTGTTACATGTTGTCAAACATTAATGGATTATTTTTTATGTGAGTGAACAAGAAATTTAAGCGGTTATATATGTTGCTAACAGATCACTAATCATTGAGTCGAAATTAAATGTCTTTAATGTTGTCCGATGAAAAGATATTCTTACAAATCTGCAAACATGTGAGGGGCGTACTCACTTCTGTGATATTCTGTAACTGGAAAAAGGAACTTGCTCATTTTATCTCCCCGCCTTTGAAGGGAAAACTGCTTACTGCTTTTCTGATAAAGCTTTGGGGAGAATTATTACACACACTCATTTGCACAGGCATGACACAGAATTTTGGCGCTTACTGTATAAGAGACTACATTCAGGGAATATTAATGCAATAAATGTAGAATGTACTGATGCGCGCGTGAACGCGCGCGCGCGCACACACACACACACACACACACACACTAACCATTTATGTGACAAAGTTTTCCATACAATGATTTTGTTTTCAAAGATGTTTAATTTTATTTTGTTCATAGCCATGATAGAGTTACAACACACTCCTGTCTCTTATCACAAAGTAAATAGGAGGAAGCCAGTGAATACGTTGTAGTTGTTAGCATTGTCATAAAGCCTGTGGCCTGCTTTGAGTCTCATGTTGACAACATCTCCCACCTCCATCTGCAGAGTCAGACCATTGGAGACATAAGTCGCTCGCCCATGTGTTTCATGCTCAGCAAGTTTCAGGAGAAGTTCTTGTCCATTCTTATACATAAAGACCCACAGCCAGCGTGAGTCAAGTGTGTCCATGACAGTGACCCTGAAGTAGTAGACCCCCCTGACTGGAGCTGTGAAGAAGCCTGTGGTGCTGCTGTAGGCTTGTCCAACATTGGTGATGACTCTACTGAACACCAAGTTCATGTCAGTGCCACCAGCCTGTAGGAATCCTGCGTCAGTCAGGCCTGCTGAGAATGCCACCTTGGGTGTTGAATTGCTCTCCACATGCGTCACTTTAGCTTCACTAGCAACCAGTCTGGTCTTCAGATCTGTCAGATCTGCCTCTTGTGCTGCATTTTCCTTCCTCAGATTCATCACTTCAGCTTCACTAGCAGCCAGTCTGGTCTTCACTGCTGTCAGATCTGCCACTTGTGCAGCATTTTCCTTCTTCAACTTCTCCACCTCCTTCATCATGTCTGTTTTGGTGTTCTGTAGCTCAGTCTTTGTGATGGTCAGGAGTACTCTCCGCTCCACCACCATGTCTCTGAGTTCCTTCAGCTCAGCAAAGATGTCCACCTTGGTAGAGACTTCAGCAGCAGCAGCCCCAGTGCTCTGGCTCTCAGTCTGGGTGAACATGAAGAGCAGTAGCAGTAGCAGTGAGATGGCAGCCCTCATCTTTTTAGCTCCCTGGAAAACAGAACATTAAACCACTTTTGAGCACTTCATTTTTAAAAAAAGAATTATCTAACACTAAAAAGACCAAAGGAAAAACAAACCATGATTACAGAATGCAGAAATTCTGAAAATGTTGTTTCTTTCTTTCACTGATAAATGACAAACACACGTATGCACACAGACCGCATTGCAACTTCGAAATATACGTAGCTTAACTCTATTTTCCTGTACGAGCCTCCATTAAAAATAACAGCATGAGTGTCTCTAATTGTTTTCCTGCACAGTGTTTAACGGGCTAGGTTTGAATGTCATGTCATGACACACACTCCCTGTGTCTCAATCCAGGCACTTGTGCACTTCGGGCACTATGTTTCAGTGCACTGAAAGCGCCTGCATGATCCCCTAACAATGGCGGAAAACGCAGTGCTTCAACGATGGTCACTGCACGCACTAAACAGAAGCCATGTTGACAGTGAAACGGAAGAAACGTGGTGTTCAATTCAGTAGAAGAGTTTTGGCCAACAGTCTCCTAATTCTGTAAGTAATGTTGCTGAGACACCAACCTTTTCATGCCAAGCCAAGTATTGTATGCGTGATAGTTGCTCCTTGGGGTGAAGGAAATGTAAATACAAGCAGGAGATGCTGTGCAATGTAAAGAGCAGCCAACCAATATTTTGGTGAGCTAATGCCATGTTCGTCTGTCACTTCCAGCGAGGGCAAGGTGGGAGCACAGTGCTCAAACTTTTCCACGAGCCTATGCACTGAAGACCTCAGTGCACTGTTTGCACTGTGCACTAACAGTCAGTGCACTGACACAAGTGCCTGGATTGAGACATATGGACTATGCACTTAATTCACATTTAAGACCCCATTGCATGCCCATTGCATGACTGCCCTTGTCCCAATCTGAAAGTGGCAAAGCAGCCTAAAAAATCATTTCCCACTGATTTAGCTAAAATGTCCATTTTGCAATTCTAAGTTCAAGCCTATTGTGAAACCCTTTAACATAGATCAAATTTGTGAAATGTGCAAGGATGTTATGATAGTACAGGGGAACAATAGAGAAAAGAAGAGAGGGATTTTGCAAAGTTTTATTTTTCAAGTGGAGTTTGATGCATCCTAATGTGTGTCACAGAAGTGAGTACACGCATCACATTGCTGCAGATTCTGGAACACAACAGAATTTTCCCTTTGACACAATGAAAAGTAGCCAGCGTACAACTTATATAAATGCTTCAGTTTCTTGTTGACCCAAAATAAATTTAAGAAGTCATTCATTTCTCAAAATATACATATACAGTAAATGTGAGTACAACCCTGTTTCTTTTTCATGATTCAGCTTCCCAATATTGACAATATTCATACAGCCCCTAACAATGTAAGCAAGGGAAACTATCTTAGTACTACTCGGTTACCATCACACACGCTGTACACCATCCAAAATTAGTTTTATTTACCTTGGTGTCATCAGACCACATGACATGGTTCCAGCAATACATATCATTAGTCTGTTTCTCTGATGAGACCAAGAAAAACAAATTTGCTCAAACTACCTAGAATGCAATAGTTCAATGCTCTATGCGAGGCATGATGTTACAATGTGTGCTTGACTTTGTAAAATATCTGTGACTGCAATTTTGCTCCAATATTGACAAATTGACTTCACAAAATACAGCACCGACCTTAAACCAAGCATACAGAAACGATAACAGTGACAACATAGCTTAAAACCTCAGCAATACTGAATGGATTAGAGATAACTTACCAGTGATGTGTCGCTGTCGTGATGACAGTGATGTAACAAACTTTTGAGCTCACACTCACTTAAAGCACATGTGCAGTCAATTGGACGCTGATCATCACAGCTGACTGGCTCAGTCTCACATGAACCTGCGTTGCAATGTTTACATTTTTCATTGTTTCGTGGGACCCATCGAGACCCTCACTACCTCGGCTATGATCAAACAAAACACTAACCCTTAGCCGAATCCTTATCAAGGCAAAAGGCAAGGGGGCAGTCTCTCTGACACGTGGTCCTTAGACACATAGTCCTATACACACACCGACTCACAAGCACACAAACACAAAATGGACTATCGATCAGGTACACATACAGTACAGGGAAACACATTTAGAGCCAGAACTCTGTTAAAAGGTGAGGGCAGGTTCGCACAATGAAAAAGACTCTAATGTCAAGCACAAGGTGTTTTCTTTCTGAAAGCAGAATTTATTTTTTTAAGGATTTTTTGGGGGCTTTTTGGCCTTTATTATTACAGGACAGTGTGAGAGTAGACAGGAAATGATTGGGAAAGAGAGATTGGGCAGGGCCGGGAAATGACCCCGGCCGGACTCGAACCGGGGTCCCCGTGGGCAATGTAAGCCCATATGTGGGGGGCTTAGCGCGCTGCACTACGGCGCCCCCTGAGAGCAAAATTTCTAAGCTTTTGGGTTTTGAGTCCAGGGACACTGATTAACTCATTGGCTGCCTTGGCCGTTGAATGACGTCATTTCAAATAGTGACGCCCCCTACCTTCGACGTCGTTCGCCGACAATTGCGTTTTTTTACAGCCAGGCCTCGAGGACGGTCTGACCTATCTTCTGTATAAATTTCAAGCCTCTAGGCATTTTCTAACTGTTCCTGTAGGTGGCAGAAGTGTCCTCCTTAGGAACACAGTCAGGCATGGCTTTAGTTCAGACCAGGAGGAAATGTCAAGACAAAAACACCCCTTTTTTACTATTATAATCTCAAAAGTAGCATAGCAAAATCATTTTTGAAAGTAAAGCACCTGTGACAGTAGTCTACTTTCTTGTCCTCTGATTTTAACACAGGTAGGCTACTGATTTTAGTGTCAGAGCCTGACCAAAAAAAACCCTTCCTCTCATGACCAAAATACAACCCCCAGTTGCTATCTAGCTAGAAGGCATTGCAGCTAGCTTGCCCAAAATACACCATGAGATGATCTGTGTGGCAACCTTTCATTTTGGATAATGTGATCAGCCTACACAACATCAGGATGATGCTTACAAAATATCATCTAACAGGAGAATGCACAGGACTAGTGGTGATGTTGGGAATGCTTGGCTATAAATTTTGCTACGCTAGCTAGCTAGCTAGCACGAAATCGCTAACAACTTACAACTAAGCCTAAATACAGGAGCCTTGGTAAGTCAACTATTTTTACTCATTCTAGTTATTTTTTATGGATCTGTATAGTATGATCAGCTTACTGTATCATCAAAAAAGACAGGGGGGTTGCAGATTCTTGGAACAGAGTAATGACTGGTCAGATTCAGCTCATATGAGAAAGCATTGCACTTAGCCTCAGACCAGCTAGCCTTCACCACTCCAATCGGCTTGTGAAATGTTGGATATGTGATCAGTACTTTATCAAAAGAAAATTCATTGAACAATATATGACAAGATCACTATAGCAGAACCATGATTACAGTAATCATCAATCTGCAAATTGTCCACTCTGCCAAAGAAGCTGCAGTAAGCTACGCTAAGCGGAGCTGCCTGCCTACCTGCCTCCCTCCCCCACAAGACACAACACGGTACTATTTCTGGAGGAAATAAACCAGCTGTTATTCGTTCTCCAACGAGGGTACAGAGCGCACAATCAGAGGGGGAGGGAGAGGGAGGGAGTTCCCGGAGTTATGGGCACCTGCTGTCATGATCCATTCTGCGCGCCAGCAACTAAACCAAAACACCCTTGTTTTCGAGTCCACCCCCGTTATATTTCAGTATATTAGGTTGAAAAGGTCATACAAACGATCTTTTGTTCAGGCTACAGATGACAGAAGACTCTGTAATAGCATCTGATAGGTTTGGAGTTGTTAGGACGATGCCATTATGGGCAAAAACGTTTGCAGTTATAGTTCTACTTCAAATGGCGTTTTCTCAGCTTTTTGGCTAGAAAGCAGCATTTTGGCGAATTCCACTTAATTTCAACAGATGATTATGAAAGAACGGAAAGGGGTAGAGAGACACCGTTTTTTTCTGCTGACAGATGAGCGTCTAATCTGTGTTTTGATAGGTATGGCGTTGACATAGACACAGAACTCAATTTTCTGTGAGCCTCCAAAAAACGCCCAAAATGCTGAAAAATCTCTGGCACTCCGAGGTACTCTTTTATGAAAATGGCTGGCAGCCAATGAGTTAAATACACTGTACCACTCTATGTGTTTTCCGTGACATGTCACATTCATTTACAGTCCTCCTGTGCAGTAACTGTGTTGTATGTGTGAAAGCAAAAACCCTGTTACTGATTACATCAAGTAGACTGGTGTGGCTTCATGTCCTCACTTCACCCTGTGCATGTTTGAACTCATTGGGTGCATTCCAATATTCAACCTTGCGTCCTCCACCTGTGCTTGTGGCCATACGTTTTGCTGCCCCACCTCTGTGGAGAAAACAATCAAGCTTCCCTGCTGTCAGCCAAGCCACAACAATTTTGGGGGACTATCATTCACCATAGAGTTTGCAAATAAGAGAATGACTTTATGATTTAGTTTTTGTGAGATATTCAAATGCTGTTGTCAGTGATGTCATCACAACGTACTACTTCCTGGTATGAGGCCACAAGCACAAGTGGAGGATGCAAGGTCGCATATTGGAATGCACTCCTTGTATGACCATATAGTTACAAACAGTAAAAGAGGGAAGATGAAGTATGAATCGTAATGCAGACAATGTCAGCCTGTCTTGTGGTTTATTGTGCTTTTTTACGTGGTTTATTTAGTGTGTGTGTGTGTGTGTGTGTGTGTGTGTGTGTGTGTGTGTGTGCGTGCGTGCGTGCGCATGCATGCGTGTGTGTGTTATATTATATTATTATATGGTTGTGACGTCATCGGTCGAATGCTCCATTCATTTCAACGGGGCTCCCCAACGTTCGCACGTCTGTTATTTTTCGATAACGGACGGGTTGGTCTATAACAGACCGCTGTCAATGGCAACAAGACTTTTCAACAAGACTCTAATCAGCTGCTGTGATAGACAACACCTGTTGTCCTGGCTACCTAGCTGTTGCCTAGCGGTGTTCCACAACGGCACTGTTTTGTTTTGCGCAGCAACAATCTTAACATTAAATGGGCCTAAAGAAATGTCCCCGCCATGTGTGAGTCATTTAAGTATATCCATATAATAAGCGGGTTAACTTTCGGCGAGTCGGTCGCTTTGTGGAATAGCAGCACTTCAGAGAGAACAAGACCCCTCCGCTCCGCGTCGGGGTCTAAAGATTCTCTCTGTCGTGCTGCTATTCCACGGTAGCGACCTTCTCGCCGAACGTTAACCCTTACTTATATTACGCATATTATATTGTATTATATTATATTATATTATACTATATTATATTATGTCACATTATATCCCTCTACTGCACATATTTTGGTTTTGCCTGATTACCTCACGTAAAACAGAGGTGCACAGTGATGGAATGATCGTCACTAGGTTTGTGGATGTGCTCTAAATGTCATGTCAATGAGACTGGCTGTTTGGTGTGGTGTTCATATTGCACATTTGGCACCTCAAGGGCCTGTGTTTGAAGCTGGATAAGTAATTGTCTTCCCATTTTGCTGGTGTCAGAAGTGGGATTGCTTTTAGATAGGCCATTGGAGACACCACCACTGTATGTTAGCCATTATTCCATGCAAGTGACCACAAGGATAGGCCTTATATCTAGGACTCATGATCCCAGTAATGGGTGAAGCTTAGAATAAATAAAGTATGGTGGGAGTTGCGTGGGGAACACCTTGAGTGTGTGAAGCACAAAGGTGTGCTTCCCAAGCACGAAGGCAGAGTTGACTAGCATCCTTCAGAGAGAGACTATAATAGATAGACTAGAGACAACAGTTAGTGTGCTTTGACTTTATCGATAAATCTGATTCTTTGGTGTAGGTCAGAGTACCCAGTACTATTGTAGTACCCAGGCGGTCTGAGTTTGAAGCTGGACATGGCAGTTCTCGCCCGTAGATTTAGAGGAATAATAATCAGTAGTTTATCCCCTATTTCCCCTCTTCTACTATTACTCCCTCCCTTCTACATTTAGATGTCCATCACTGACATTGCTGTCCTCATTACTGTTGGCCTACCTCACTTCAGATGGAATTTCTCTAACATGCAGAACCTGATGCGCTCATTCATAGAACATTCTTACATTCGTTTTTTGTGTGAAAATGTTTACATAAGATATTTCCAAATTTTAAAGTACTTCAAGACAATAGTTTATATATTTACAGAATGAAATGCATGTGGTGACATGCCCCAAGTGCCCCAGTAACTGTCTGCCAAGAGAGTAAGTCCCGCCTTCAAATGCTACAACATACTGGCTATGTCAAGTGTATGAGCCTTGGAAGTGTGTCAGCCTAATTAGTCACGTCCAGTGATTGGATATTCCGCAGAGTTCACAAATCACTGGTCGTGATAACGAAGACTGATACACTTGGTAGGGTGCATACTAGACTTTGAGAAATGGAGTGACACCCAAACCACTCTGAATTGTTCTTTTATGTCTTTTCTAACCTTCTGATTGGTTTTGATCATTTAAAGAGACACACACTGGGTATGAGGCTTTAAAAACTGAGGGAAACCTTGTGCAGGGGAGGGATATTATATTATATACAGTCCCAGGAAAAAGTTTGTACACCCTTTGAAATTTCTTACATTTCAGTCAAAATTGATCATAAAACATGGTCTGATCTTCCCGGAAATCTCAAGAAGGAACAATCAGAGTCTGCTTTAACTAATTCCACACAAACATTTACATGTTATCATATTTTTATTGGCCATAAGGCTATAACATTCACAGGACAGCAAGGCATAAGTAAGTACACCCTTGCATTAAATACGTTTTAACCCTCAGTTAGTTGCAATATCCTCAACCAGACTTGTCCAGTAGTTGCAGATCTGAAATTAACAAAACAATCTGGATGTATCTTGTCTCCCTCTTCTTTAGAGAACTGCCTCTCGTCAGCAAGGTTTGTGGGATGTCTGGAGTGCATAGCTTTCTTGACTTCATGCCATATAATCTCAATTGTTTTTAGTCAGGGCTTTGACTGGACTATTCCAGAATGTGTATTTCATTGTTATGAAGCCATTCTAATGTCGATTTGCTTCTAAAGTATGGGTTGTTGTCACATTTCAGCACCCATCCTCTTATGTGCTTCAACTGTGTGACAGACTTCCTCACGTTTTTTTCTGTAAAATATCACAATAAACTTGAGTTCATTGCTCCACTGATAATAGCAAACTTTCAAAGGCCTGAGGCAGCAAGGTAGCCGCATATAAAGATGCTCCCGCCACCATACTCAGAAGTGGACATGTAACCAAGAATAACTAAAATGGGGTTAATTCTGCCAATCTAAAATTAATGGGGTTTCTGTCCAAAAAAAATATTGCTGCACCTTTGAGGTTTGCGAAAAAGCATTTATATGCTTCATAAAATTACTGCTAAATATTCTGTAGACCAATGTTGAAACCAAAGTTGAATTTTTCAGGGGAGCACATAGTATCATGTTTGGAGGAGAACTGGAGAACCACACCTTCACCAAAACATAATCTCCACCTTTGAGTATGGTGGCGGGAGCATCATTATATGCGGCTACCTTGCTGCCTCAGGCCCTTGTCAGTTTGCTATTATCAGTGGAACAATGAACTCAGAAGTTTATTGAGATATTTTACAGAAAAAATGTGAGGTAGTCTGTCACACAGTTGAGGCACACAAGAGGATGGGTGCTGAAATGGGACAACAACCCATATTTTAGAGGCAATTGACTTTAGAATTGCTTCATAACAATGAAATACACATTCTGGAATAGCCCAGTCAAAGCTCTGACAAAAAACATTTGAGATGATATGGCATGAAGTCAAGAAAGCTATTCACTCCAGATATCCCAGAAACCTTGCTGAAGAAGGGCAGTTTTCTAAAGAAGAGGGAGTCAAGATACATCCAGATTGTTTTGTTAATCTAATCTACAACTACAGGAAACATCTGGTTGAAGTTATAGCGACAAACTTAGGGTTAAAACCTATTGAATGCAAGGGTGTACTTACTTATGCCTTGCTGTCCTGTGAATGTTTACATCTTATGGCCAATGAAAATATGTAAACTTGTAAATGTTTGGGTTGAATTAGTTAAAGCAGACTCTGGTTGTTCCTTCTTGTGATTTCCGGGAAGATCAGACCATGCTTTATGACCAATTTTGACAGAAATGTAAGAAATTTCAAAGGGTGTACAAACTTTTTCCTGGGACTGTATTCTAAATTTCAACAAATGGGACAACCGGTTTTGAGATGTGGATTCCATTGAATTAATTTGCTTTGTGTTTGGTAGTATTTTCCCTCAGTTAAAGTGACAATAAATTCAACTAAACATGGCCTTCAGCATCTTTAATCCCGTATTGTTCATACCATTTCATGTGGATGGGTGTGGCTGGAAGTGTGGAGTTTGGTGAAACACAATTTTGTTCCCTCCGTTACTGGTTAATTTTCATCCCTCGCGTAAGTCCTGTTACATGGTTATTGGAAATCATACACTTTGCCGTGCATCCATTTCAAACGTGTTTAATGATCAACAAGGTTGCTGTTAAAGTGGGTTTTATTATTTCATGTCCATGATTTACATCATTACATCGTTTCACAATAACATGTCAAACAAAAATAAATGACAAGTAATCATGGTGATGTTCTTCCATTTAGAGAGGGAAGAGTAGGAAGCCACTGAAGGTGGAGTGACTATTACTACTATCATAGAGCCTGTGGCCTGGTCGGATTCCCAGGTTAACCACATCTCCTACCTCTAGCTGCAGAGTCAGACCACTGGACAGATAGGCGTTCTGCCCATCAGCGTTATACCCATTCAACCACATGATTCCTTGTCCATTCTTAAACATTCTAATAGACATGGAGCGTGAGGATAGTACATCCAGGACAGTGAATCTGAAGTAGTAGACCCCGTTGACTGGAGCAGTGAAGAAGCCTGACTCCTTGCTGTAGGCCTTGCCGACATTGGTGATGATTCTACTGAACACCAAGTTCAAGTCAGTGTCTCCAGCCTGTATGTGTCCTGAGTTTGTCAGTCCTGCTGAGAATGCCACCTTGGGTGTTGTGTTCATTGTCAGATTATCCACTTCAGTCGCAGTGGCCGCCAGTGTGGTCTTCACTGCTGCCAGCTCTGCCTCATGTGCAGCACTGTCCATCTTCAGTTCCTCTACTTCGGTTGCAGTGGCATCATTACTCTTGATCAGGTTCATCACATCAGTCTTCATGGTGGTCAGGTCTGTGCGGTGTGCTGCAGTGTCTTCCTTCAAATGCTGCACGTCAGTCTCAGTAGCTGCCACTCTCTCAGGAACTGACATCAGATCAGCTGACTGTGCTGCCGTTTCCTTTCTCAGATTCATCACTTCAGCTTCACTGGCAGCCAGCCTGGTGTTTAAAACAGCCAACTCTGCCTCCTGTGCTGCAGTCACCCTCTCCAGAGCCTCCACCCTCGTCTCACTGGCCACCAGACTTTCTGCCATCACAATCAGCTTTTTGTCTTGCTCATTGTTGTCACCCTCCATGTTGTTCAGTCGTGATTTGGTGATCTGCAGCTCAGAATGGTTCTTTGCTCCACCACCATGTCTCTGAGTTCCTTCAGCTCAGCATAGATGTCCAGCTGGGTAGAGACTTCAGCATCAGCAGCCCCAGTGTCCTGGCTCTCTGTCTGGACTTCCGTCTGGGTGCTCTGAGTCTGAGCTCCACATATGGAGAACAGCAGCAAAAGCAGTGAGATGGCAGCCCTCATGTTTTGGTTTGTTTTTTTGCTGTGAGGGAAAAAATGAATGAATAAAAATGAATTCTTTATAATGATGATGAAAAAAGTCAAAGTAACATGATACGTTATTATTGATATATTTTTCCACAAAAATAGTTTCCCCTGTTCGGTAACATGGTTATCTTCCACACACAGCGTCTTCCATCTTGTTGGTGCGTCTCTGAAGTAATCTAGTAGTAGGAAATGGATCGCACTCAATTTTTCTTCTTTCTTGTGCTATGTTAAAATAAAAAGAAAACAACAAGAAAGAAGAAAAATTGAGTGCGATCCATTTCCCTTTTCTGTAACATGACATCATACAATTAAACAAAAATACAATTAAATACACACCAATTTAACAGTCCTTGTGTGTGTGTGTGTGTTGATACATTTAGTTTCTTCTTTGTTTGTTTTTTCTACATGTTAGGCAACTTCATGGGACGAGATAGGGGTGAGTTTGGTCTGGGCAAAATGTCTCTGTTTTCCTCAATTGATATAATGTTAACGAAAGGTGCAAAAAATAAAATCAACTCATTTTTTTATTGACTGGTTGGGGTCACAGGATGGGTATAGTGTGGGCACAGCTAAGTATTCTTTCATTTAGCGGCAGAATTTATTATTAATAACATAAACACATAGTGCACCATACGTTGGACAGAACGTGTAACTGGTGTATGTGTTGCCTGTGATCTGTGCAGTGTTTGTGTGTGTTTCAGTGGAGAACGTGTGAATAGGCGTAGTGTGCTGTGCTCGTTAGAATGTGCTACTTATAGTGTGCATAAGAAATCTCCTGACAATGTATACAAGACTTAAACGGCTCAAATTATACGTAAAAGTTACAGTTAGTTAAAGTTTAAGCATTATCATTTCTCAGTGGAACCTGAAATTCACTTCACAAGTTTCCTGGCTTTCTTACCTTAAAGTGGTCTGTAACTGGCAGTGGTGGTGAACGCAGCAGTAATACAGAGAGTAGAAGTATGTGTACGACGTGTACGAGTAATAATGACTTTGAGTGTGCGATCGTCCTCTTTAAATTCGTTGAGAATTACGTAAAAAGTTTTTGGCGTGAACTTGAGTTCAGGGACGCTGATCAGATACTGTACGCCTTTCCCTTGATATCGCTGTTAGGCTATCAGTGTTGTGGGAAAGCACAAACCTGTTACCCATCAGGTGAGACTAGTGAGGTTCATGTCCTCATTTCACCTCTCCTCAGCGGTGTAGTCTACTTTTTTATGGTGGGTATACTGTATATTGTAACATTTTTTGAAGTGGGTATACTGTATATATTTGTGCCATTCAAAATAATGGATCAATCAATTTTAAGTGGGTATACTGAAATCACTGAAATTTCGAGGTGGGTATACGTACGTTCTACGTAGACTACTTTTCTTCTTTTCTAACATTTTCTAACATCTAACAATTTCTAACAAAATTAGACTTGGAAAATCATGTCAAGGAAAATGTAAAACCTTCCCTTTTTTTGCTCCTGAATAGACTGTTTGTCTGCAGGGCTGACACAATCAGGCAAGCGAACTATGCCATTGCCTAGGGCCTGCAGCTGAAAGGGGACCCCCTGGTAAGGACAGATTATGTAGCCTTGTATTCAAATGACAGCAATGTTGGGAATGTAGCAGCAACTTCCTAAGTTCATTGATTAAAAAACTGCAATGATACTGCTATTGAAATCTCTTTTCAGGGGCCCTCTCCACAATAGTTTGAAGGGAAGAAATGCACAGGACTTGGATAAGTGACAATGTACATAATCATGGAGGCGTACGTGTGCCACCAAGTCCTTTTCCCAGAGGGACCCCAAATGCTTTGAAACGACCCTGTCTGTCTGATAAACACTGTTATTTCGTCAGCTAAAACACATTAAATGTGGCCAAGCTCTCCACCTCTCTGGAAAGGGCAGTGATGATAAGTTTGTGAATTCTGCAGCTGGGGGAGTCCCACTGGAGCCCTTGGCTGTGGCTGAGGCTGAGCGAGGCGAGGTGAGCAACGCTATTATTTGGCGCGCAGCCAAACCGCCCAGGGACACGTGTATCAGGAAGGCCACAGTGAGTTATCCGTTTATATTAGTGGTCTTTTATCCCTCCCCTTTATTTTGATTTGGTTTTTAACCCATTTATAGGGTTGAAATAACACTGCTGAAGGTCAATGCTCCAGCCAGTCTTAAAGGTAGTGTTGCACAGATGTTGCTCCTGGACATAAAAAGGTGCATTGTGAAATATTTTTAGTAGTTTATTTCCAGAATTCATGCTCCCCATTGAGAAATGTTACCTTTTGCATGAAAAAAATGTCACTTTTCATACATGAAAAGGGGGATCTTCTCCATGGACCACCATTTTGAATTTCCAGATATAGACATTTTTTGCTGCCATTCCTTACTATACGTTGGTCACACTATATGTATAGTTTATTATTTAGTAAATCGTCATGCAAAGATCAATTTTGGCAATAGGCCAAATAGAGTATTATCTTATCCAGTCTCTCTGGTTTCGCATCGTGGCTCAGCATAGGCTCAGCATAGTGGCATTACCTACTCTGGCCACCACCCTACACAGGGCACCTTATAGGGTTAAAGGGACAGTTTGGTCAATTTCAACATGCAGTTGTATTGCTCACGCTACCCTTGACTTGTCAGTACCTGGTGATGCCACATTTTTCGGCTCAGCCCTTTCTGAGATATGAGCAATTCTAATGGGGGCAGCGTTTGCTTACATTTTAAAAAAATGAAACATAGGCCAACTCCAAATATTTTCCCAAAAGGTACTGCTGTTTGCTAGTTGTCTGCTGATGTTTTATAACCTTTTGGATGTTTTGGGGAATAAATAAAAATGTTTTTTTGAAATGTAAACAAAGAGCTGCCCCCATTACAATGACCTGGATCTCGGAAACGGTTGAAGAAGAAGAAAAAAAAATCTCAGGCACTGACAAGTCCATGGTAGTATGAGCATTACAACTGCATGTTGAAATTGACCAAACTGTCCCTTTAATATGGATATTTTCTAAAATACCCTAATGTGTAGGTAAATAAAAACATGTTGGTCAGGCGGGTTGGGTGGTCGGTGGGCAATGTAATATTTTGTTACATGAGGCTGTTTACTTTTCTTCTTCTATGTTAAAAAATAACAAAAATGAGTTACAGTAAAGGGTCAAAAGGGAAGGCTGCAGCAAAGCTGTGTGATCAGGGCTGCCACCTGGGGGTCAAGAAAACTCAGGGGTGTCTCCTAGGGCGTCAAGAAAACTCTTATAGGCACCAGCACAGTCAGTCGAGCCCTTTGAAGTCTATTAATAATTTACTATTTACTACTATTGCCTTGTTTGGCCCAAGACTTCTCTTCAGCAGAGACCCTGTGAGTGATGCTATTAAAGCCATGCTTTGGAGACCTGCACAGGGCAGGTCTGGCAGACAGGGAATTTCCCAGTGAGACGATTGTCCTCTTGTTGACATGGCGCACTTGTGCACTTCAGGCGTGTGCACTACATTTCAGTGCATAACTAATACGCCATGCGCACTGAAACACTGAAGTGCACAAATGCACCATTTGAGGTCCAGCATTAGACTTGCCCACAATCTAAAGGGGGTAGAATGGTTAATCGGGACGGGCTTTTGTGAACCCAGGACACGAAAGCAGCAGTCGATCAGCAGGATCATTTCTGATAAATTCACGGCTCCTGTTTGTGATTGTTTTCAAGGTGCGTCCATAACCAGACATCACCAATCCATAGCCTATTTAGAGGACATTTACAAGAAGATGCTATTATACTTCAATAACCAGACATCACCAATCCATAGCCTATTTAGAGGGGGGGAATAGAAGATTCTATTATACCTCGAGCACACCTTGAATCATATTGGACCTTTTTGAACATCTTCATGCATGGGTATTTAACGCGTGGGTATTTAACGACAGGAATACAAATGATGACTATTTGTAATAATACACCAACACCAATAGACCACAATGCATGCATCAGTATTCATATTTGCACCAAAACACTAAATGATATTTTAACAGTCTGTCACCGTCTCAATCTTAGTCTGCCAAGCAAGGCTGGCATCTGCCGAATGCTGTAATGCATCTATTAGGAGAGACTCTATTACCTGGCAAGTGCTCTAATGTGTATGTGTATACTGCCCTACAATTTCAGAACGCAGTATAATTCAAAATGCCAAACTGAGAAAAAAGGCTTTAAAGTTTCCTTTCTGTCCACGCGACTGTGTTGGAGGTAAAGTGGTGATGACACTTCCATATAATACTTTTTTATGGTGAAAATTTATGCACGCAAGAAAAAAGCAAAAAAAACAACATTCTCATTACTTTTTAGCTGAAAAATCATTATACTGCGTTCTGTTGTGGTATTACTGTCTACACCAAAACCACGGTGTCAATGGAGAAGTGCAGTATAATTCGCATTATACTGCGTTCTTGGCTAGTAACACGTAGCCTCCTAAAACCAAAAAGCGCAGTATAATCAGTTTTTTGCGTTTTTTTCCGAAACGGGACCAAGTTGGGCCAAAAAAATTTAACACAAGAAAAAGAAGGTATTTTAAAGCCAATTTCCGGTCTAAACCCATTTTCGACCATTTTCAAGATACTGCGTTCTGATATTGTAGGGCAGTATAATAGCCCGAACTCTATTTTCCAAGACAGCTAGTTGGCTGCACCCAAGAGCTCTGTGTTGTGTTTTCCATCCAAACACAATAATTGCAAGCCAGTTAGCAATTAAGGCTGCTGCCAATGGATAATTGCATTGGCAACAAACACAGCAATGCTACGTTACTGCGTTAGCACTCCTCTTATTTGGCATTGGGATTCACCACCCCATCCCCATACCCACCTCACGTCTGCCTGCTGTGTATCACATCTCTAATGGCAGGTGATAACTGCAGCACTATCTTGGTACACAGCCCATCATCAGTCACACCAACACACACAACTGCCAGACACACACACACACACACACACACACGCACACACACACACACACCAAATTACCTCTGCCCATCATCTACACATTCTACTGTATGCACATTACCCCCACCCTAACCTCCATACATGTTCTAATGATCATACCATGTAGCCTATACTGTAAAACATGTGACATGCAAATGACATATTGACAACACATCCCTCTACCATTCATGTGTCTTTGCATCCTTGTGCAATTGCATATTTGTACCATTCCATCCTTGTTCCTGTTTTTGTACACTTCCGTATCATTTTATACTACACTTATACCCTTACATCACTGTGGCCTTGTATCCTTATAACATTTCATCCTTGCACCATTGTGGCCTTGTAACCCTGCATCCTAGCATCCTGGTACCTGCAACCTGACTCCACACTGGCTCCACACTGGCTCCACATAGGCAGCATCATGTGGAGCCTTGGTCAGGGTCTTCGTCAATCTGCGGAGACTCTCTAACTTTGTTAGATGTACTATTTTTCTTCATAACATTACTTTACATTACACTTAAATAAGGGACAGTTATTTTGCAGAGTATTGGTTGCAGCTGCTGGAACAATGTGGGGTTAGGTGCCTTGCTCAAGGGAACCAACCATATACGGGGGTGTAGGGAGCAGTAAGGGTGTGGTTGGAACCTGCAGCCTCTGATCTAAACACCACCTCCCTGACCCAGGTAAAATGTAGTATTTCTATACATTTCTGAAAATAGGGGCCCACAAGGAAGCAGGGCCCACTGGGAAACGCCCGCTATGCCAGATGGCCAGATTTTAGATGGCCTGTCCTGACCATTAGGTCACATGAGGGCAGTCATGGGTGAGCGGTTAGGGCGTCAGACTTGCATCCCAGAGGTTGCCGGTTCGACTCCCGACCCGCCAGGTTGGTGGGGGGAGTAATCAACCAGTGCTCTCCCCCATCCTCCTCCATGACTGAGGTACCCTGAGCATGGTACCGTCCCACCGCACTGCTCCCCATGGGGCGCCACTGAGGGCTCCCCATGGGGCGCCACTGAGGGCTGCCCCCTTGCACGGGTGAGGCATAAAATGCAATTTCGTTGTGTGCAGTGTGCAGTGTTCACTTGTGTGCTGTGGAGTGCTGTGTCACAATGACAATGGGAGTTGGAGTTTCCCAATGGGCTTTCACTTTTTTTTTCACGGCTGCCACAGCCCAGCACCTGTTGACCTGGATGTGTGCTCATATAATGCTAGTTTTTAGCCAAAGAGATGGATCAACAATAGCGGACAATAGGTCGCTTTATGGGAAGCATTCTGTAGGTGTCCCAGTTGAGCCCTCTACCATTGACCTGTATACAAACAAAACTGAAATTAATTTAAATTCACTTAGCCGACTTCCCTACAGAAAAATGCATGATTTGGTATAAACCACAGTAGCTGAAGCGATAGCTTCAGATATTTCTTTGCATTTTACGTGGAAATTAAGAACCTCTCACCAATACATCTCTATGTATTTCGAGTGGCTTTCTCTCTAGCGGCGCCATTTTTACTGCTTCCCAGAAGTATACATTGATTGTCCGCTCTTGTAGTAGATCCATCTCTTTGTTTTAGCCTCAGGCTCAGGCCCACCATGAATCAGGCGTCACCACGACGACGAGAAGCATAATAATAAGAAGAAGCCAGGGGGCTTCCAGACCTCCTCAGCTCTCAGCTCTCCACATTCTGTCTGGTAATTACCAAGTTAGTGGGGAGGAAAGAATTAAGTCATTTTGATCCGTTCCCTCCCATTCACTGCGCTAATGGCAGCGTGGGACAAGGCATTATACCCGCGCTGTGTGTGTTTTCCTCTTTTCTTTTTTTCTTTATTTCTTCCTTTTCTTTTCTTTTCTTTCTTTCTTTCTTTCTTTCTTTCTTTCTTTCTTTCTTTCTTTCTTTCTTTCTTTCTTTCCTTCTTTCTTTCTTTCTCTGTCTGTCTGTCTGTCTGTCTGTCTGTCTGTCTGTCTTTCTTTCTTTCTTTCTTTCTTTCTTTCTTTCTTTCTTTCTTTCTTTCTTTCTTTCTTTCTTTCTTTCTTTCTTTCTTTCTTTCTTTCTTTCCCCTCTCTCTCATTTCTATTCATCTTTGTCATTCTCTCTGTTTTCTTTTTCTTCCTCTTTTCTTTCGCTCGCTCCCTTGCTCTACTTCTTTTCCCAGACAAAGGGGGAACTCGTTTGTTTTGCAGTATGATGGATGCCTGAGATGAGTGCGACTGCTCATGCCTGTGCTGACAGGGCCGTAACGAGACATTTTCAAATACAGAGGTCAAATAGTGCATGCTGTATCGCATGCTGTACATTTATATTAAAATACTTCAAACTGTTGAGTCAAACTCTTAAGCTTTGTTTTCATTAATCACTGCATTGAGGGTGGCATTTGGGTGGCGTATATATACAGACTGAATTTCTCATTGTTGATCATATATCGATTTTCATCATATATACATTTTATCTTTCTGAAAAAATTTCAGAGGACATGACCTCGGTGTCCTCAGTGATCGTTACGGCCATGTGTCCTGGTAATTTTCATGCAAATATGCCCCCCTAATGGGCGCCTGTCAGGAGACATGGGGTTGTGTTGAGAGTTGTCTGTGTGCAGATGCATCTGTGTCATCACACTATAGTGGGTTTAATGGCCTGTGTTCATTATCATTTATGGTGCTTTTACAGTAGGTGTCTATTCAGATTCAAAGACAAGTACAAACACAACACCCCAAATTCACAGGCAGAAGCACTATTGGGGGGAAAGTAAAAGTAGTCAAAGAAATAAGTTTCCTTCCACCAGGAGCAACTTGGGGTAAAGTATCTTCAGTGGTGAAGTCTACTTTTTATAGTGGGTATACTGTATATTTGAGCTTTTTTTTGAAGTGGGTATACTGTATATATTTGTGCTATTCAAAGTAATGGATCAATCAATTTTAAGTGGGTATACTGAAGTCCCTGAAATTTAGAAGTGGGTATACTCGTATATAGCGTTCTACGTAGACTACACCACTGAGTATCTTGCTCAAGGACACATTGATGGGGTCTGGCAGAGTGCGGCTCGAACCTCGAATGGCTCCTCCATCACCTGAGACACTCCCTTTGGTGGACGACAAAGCTGTCGTCAGCACCATGGACAGCTACCAAAGAACACTGTAGGACAGTTGTTCTCAGTGGTAGGAGGATGAGTTGATATGAGGAGAAGTTAACTAGCATGTTTATCGACTTTCAAATCTCTTCGAGACTTGGTCTGACCAAGAGCATAAAACTTGACATTTCCCAAACCGCGTGATTGACAAGCCCTCCCTTGGTTTGCAAATGGTTGTTTGCTTCCCAACAAAGTGGGAGGAGTTCCCGTTTTTTCGGGAACTCAGAAAGTACTTGCATTGCTCTTGACCTGACTAGTGGCACCGCTGAAGCTGTTGCATCACTGGGAGGGAACGGCCTGGCTAGAAGTTAACGCCTCAAACCAGTCTAATAACACTGATAGGAGTGTCCAAGGTAACACTGCAGGAGGATGATGTGACACCGGCTGTTAAAGGAGTTCTGTTCTAATACGGAACTACTGAGGTGCTCAAACGTGGGTGATGGCTATGGCTGACACGCTAGATGTTGCCTAAAGTCAGTGGCTAAGCTACACTGTTGACTTACTGTGAATTAAAGCAAAATGCCTGTAAACGGTCTTCACGTTGAATCAAGGTGATCCATTTATTCCAACGAGAGTCCAATACATCAGGTACAGTAGTCACAGGCCACTAGCGTTGCCTTAGCGGTCAAAACCCTTTGCCCTTCCGGGTAGGACACCTGACCAATAGCACAATATAGTTCCTACCTTTATACCTGACAGAAAGTAATGAACATGTGCCACCCAATGGAAAACAAAAACATAACACTCAAAAGACACCATACATTTTGGCTCCTACACCGGCATTGTTGATTGTATTAGGATGCGATTATATAGGTTGACACGAGTAGAAGTGGATTTACATGACACTGCAATTTACTAGACACGGCAAAGCCCTCCAGAACACGGCGGCATTCTAATGCCCTACGCCAAAGGTTCCCAAACTTTTTTTTCCCTGAGCACCCCCTTGTGAATTTCAATGTGGTTCGCGCACCCCCTAAGTGAAGGTTGCACAGCCGCATATTATACAGTCATTTTGGGGAATCCTCATTTCCAATAAACCTGATGTTTTCTCTGCCGTCATTACATTAGAATCAGTTGCATGTGAAGTTTATGAGTTATAAATTACATTTCAGATGGACCCTTCCAGCATATGATCAACAAACAATTAAAAACTACTTGATGCTCATTAACGCTGTATAAAAACACACATATCCGCCATTTCTCTATTCAACTCACGCACCCCCTTGTGGCAGGTCGCGCACCCCCAGGGGTGCATACACCCCAGTTTGGGAAACCCTGCCCTAAGTGTGTTCTAAAATCAATCTCTTGGACTACATCCCAGGCATCCTTCTGAGTGGATTTGTGCAGATAGCCAGGTGGGGTCTTAGCTACTGTTACTGCCGGACAAATGCGATTCAATATGACCCACATCCAGGGCTCGACATTAACACTAGTGGTCTAGTCTATGTAGAACGCAGGTATACAGAGTATACCCACTTCAAAATGTCAGGGATTTCAGTATACCCACTTTAAATTTATTTATCCATTATTTAGAATAGCACAAATATATACAGTATACCCACTTCCAAAAATATTCAAATATACAGTATACCCACCATAAAAAAGTAGACTACACCACTGATTAACACGATTATTTTTGTGCTCATTGGGCACTGTAAAAAGAGGTTTCTTGAGTCACTAGCTAGTCAGCCACAGTTTCAGTCTTTTTTTCACAAGCAAATGAAAAACTTAAACACATACTGTAGCCTACCATGCGGATACTAAGGGATAAAAAATTGTAATCTATTGTGATATATTGTGTCATACCCCAAAATAAATCACCTACCAACAGCCCAGTGAAGCTAAAACTATTACCAACAATAGCTGAGTTTCACCTGAATGTTGCTGTTGGGCAAATGTAATTCAATACAACATGACCTACCTAAAAATAATGCAGCTCAGACCTGGGAAAGTTTGTCTCTCTCCCCGGCACTTGCTCCCTTTCTCTCTCTCTCTCTCTCTCTCTCTCTCTCTCTCTCTCTCTCTCTCTCTCTCTCTCTCTCTCTCTCTCTCTCTCTCTCTCTCTCTCCCCCCCCCTCTCTCTCTCTCTCACACACACACACACACTTTCACAGTCTCTTTTATCTCCCTCTCTCTCTTTCCTTTTATTCCTTCTCTACTTGCCATTGTTTCTCTCCTGCTGCTCGCCCTCCCTCCCTCGCTGCCTTCCTGGGAATGTACATAGTAATGTAATAAACATATTAATGGGAATTTCACTTTGGTGCTGCTGGTCTCCATTCATATGCAAATGGTGTCAAGTCTTACGAGATGAAGTCTTGGAGTGCGTTGCAATATGCGACCTTGCCTCCTCCACTTGTGCTCGTCTCCTCGTCCCGCCTCCAGGCCCCTCCTCCGTGGAGAAAACGATAGAGTTTCCCAACTGTCAGCCTAGCCACAACAACTTTTGAGGGACTGTTTTTCATTCACCATCCCAATAACAAATGAGAAAAAGACTCTACAATTGAGCTTTTGCAAGATATTGAAATATAATGCTATTGTCAGTGATGTCATCATTAAACTTCGACTTTTTTCGCACACCTCAGCTGGCAGGTGCGTCGGAGATGGCCCATGGGGCACTCAGCAGAAACTCCAGCACACTGACCATTTCACTGTTCTTTCTTTAATAACGACGTTTCGGTACTAGACCTTCTTCAGGCAAGTGATGTCATCATGACATATTACTTCCTGGTACGAGGAGATAAGCACAAGTGGAGGAGGCAAGGTTGCATATTGTAATGCACTCTTTGTGGAGTAGGGTGGGATGATGTGTTGGAGTTGGGATTGGAGGGACAGGGGGAGTGTTGAGGCCCATTTGGAGATATGAAAGCTCAACTGGGAAACTCCAACTCTCATTGTCATTGTGACACTCTACTCCACACCACAGCACAGAGTTCTCGCTGCACAGAACGAAATAGCATGTACGCCTCACACGTGCAAGGGAACAGCCACCAATGGGAGAAGTTTGAAGAAATTTCGCCATGAATTTGCTCTGGACGTGATTTTGACATATTTGGCTTAGTTAATGATGTAACTGCTGTGGGGTGAGTTTCTCAAAAGAGAAGTTGTTAGCCTGTTAGCAACTTCAGTAGTTGCCAATGGGAAAATGCATTGAAAGCAACGAAGTAGCTAATGTAGTAAGCAACTTTGGTTTCGAGAAATTCACCCCTGGCTTGTCAGCCTGGGATAGCCCAAGGAACATTCCGATTGGTTTTCACCAAATTGGTTTTTGTTTTGGTCTTTGTAGGTGGCACTGGGAACATCTGAGGAATTGGGAATCTGAGGAAGACCGAGAGGTCGAAACGTCATTACCATTGAATGAATGAATAAAAAGAAGAAAAAATAACTAAAGAAGAAAAAAATCCAAAGGAGTGTGCAAACCTTTTTTTCAAAAAATAGGCACTGGGAACATGCCATGTTGAGGAGAGGGCATCAGATTGAGACCGGAGCGAGCAAACCACGGACCCAGGTCATGATGACCACAACGGACACCCAGTGAGAACACACCAAAAGATGGAGGTCATAGGAGAGGAGGTGGGCGTCAGCGTCAGCGTCGGCGTCGGCGTACTCTAGGAACATGTTTTTGATGAGTTTGGGAGGGAAGTGAATCCGTATAGGGGCCAGTGAGGCTTATGTAGCCCACCTGTGTAGCCCTCCAATGGGATGGAGGTGTAGCCTGATAAACCAGCCTAAATGTGAGACTGGTTGTGTAATTTAGTCTGGCCCCTGATGAACGATACATCCGAAGATTGTTGATGAGAACAACCTGATGTTTTTCAAACCGTGCCTGTGCCTAATAGGCCGGCGCTCTGACCAATCAGCGATCTTTCTCGTTGAATGTGCCTTCCCAACGTTACTTGCGAGCTTCGTCGTCACTCCCTCAAAACCCCCGCCCGCTTTGATTCAAAACAAATTCAAAACAAATCTCTGCGTTGTGATTGGTTCCCCG